>NW_028157351.1:0-58119 GCF_964263955.1 Coregonus lavaretus
GTAAAAAATAAAAGCAGTAAAATAACAGTAGCAGCTGTGTGTGCTATGTGCAGCGTGTTGCTGCGGCTGACAGACTAGGAGCAGGGGAAAAGAGAGAGAGAGTATAGAGAGAGACAGGAGGAAAGAGAGAGAGAGAGAGGAGGAAAGAGATAGAAAGAGATACAGGAGGAAAGAGAAAGAAAGGGAGAGAGAGAGACAGGAGTAAGAGAGAGAGAGAGAGAGAGAGAGAGAGAGAGAGAGAGAGAGAGAGAGAGAGAGAGAGAGAGAGAGAGGAGGAAATAGAGAGAAAGGGAGAGAGAGAGACAGAGAGACAGGAGGAAATAGAGAGAAAGGGAGAGAGAGACAGGAGGACAAAGAGAGAAAGGGAGAGAGAGAGAGAGAGAGAGAGGGAGAGAGAGAGAGAAAGGGAGAGAGAGAGAGAGAGAGAGACAGGAGGAAAGAGAGAGAAAGGGAGAGAGAGAGGAGAGAGAGAGACAGGAGGAAAGAGAGAGAAAGAGAGAGAGAGACAGGAGGAAAGAGAGAGAAAGGGAGAGAGAGAGGGACAGGAGGAGAGAGAGAGAGACAGGAGGAAAGAGAGAAAGGGAGAGAGAGAGACAGGAGTAAAGAGAGAGAGAGAGAGAGAGAGAGAGAGAGAGAGAGAGAGAGAGAGAGGAGGAAAGAGAGAGAAAGGGAGAGAGAGAGACAGAGAGACAGGAGGAAATAGAGAGAAAGGGAGAGAGAGACAGGAGGACAAAGAGAGAAAGGGAGAGAGAGAGAGAGAGAGAGAGAGAGAGAGAGAGAGAGAGAGAGACAGGAGGAAAGAGAGAGGATAGAGAGAGACAGGAGGAAAGAGAGAAAGAGAGAGAGAGATACAGGAGGAAAGAGAGAGAAAGGGAGAGAGAGAGGATAGAGAGAGACAGGAGGAAAGAGAGAGAAAGAGAGAGAGAGAGACATGAGGAAAGAGAGAGAAAGGGAGAGAGAGACAGGAGGAAAGAGCGAAAGGGAGAGAGAGAGACAGGAGGAAAGAGAGAGAAAGGGAGAAAGAGAGAGACAGGAGGAAAGAGAGAGAAAGGGAGAGAGAGACAGGAGGAAAGAGAGAGAAAGGGAGAGGGAGAGAGAAAGGGAGAGAGAGAGAGACAGTAGGAAAGAGAGAGAAAGGGAGAGAGAGAGAGACAGGAGGAATGAGAGAGAGAGACAGGAGGAAATAGAGAGAGAGAGAAAGGAAGAGAGAGAGACAGGAGGAAAGTGAGAGAAAGGGAGAGAAAGAGAGGATAGAGAAAGACTGGACGAAAGAGAGAGAAAAGGAAGGGAGAGAGAGAGAGAGCCATGGAGAGGGAGAGAGAAGAGAGCTGCAGCAGTGAGAGAGCAGTGGAGTGAGATGAATACAGTGGAGGAACCCCCCCTCCAGTCAGATGAGCATCGCAGTGCTTTACTTTTTTTCTCTCCTCCTCCTCTCTCCATCCCCGTGTTTCTTCCCTCCTCCCCTTCTTGTCTATTGTTCATCAGTGCTCAGAGCCCCCCTCAGCTCCAAATCTAGCTCATAGCTCCATAGCTCCAGCTGCAGCCCAGCTCTGTGGATCTCCTAGCCCAGGACGGAACCACTAACCCTGGCTACAGCTGCAGTGTGCTCCCCTCTCCTCTTACCTAGACATGGAGACCCTCACTGAGACTTCTGCTGAGAGAGAGAGCGACCAGCCATCTTTAACTAGCTGTTCTATTAGCCATTGAGCCAGAAAACCAAGGGAGCAGAGAAGAGGAGAGAAGAGGGGGATTCTTTTTAGCACTAAAGGAATCCCGTTCATCTGCCTCTCTCTATTTTACCACGGTGGATTACAGTACTGCTACGGCTGTTGCTGCTGCTGGCTTTCTGTCCTATAGGGAGGGGAAAACGGGGTCCAAAATGCCTGAAGCGAACTACCTGCTGTCTGTGTCTTGGGGTTACATTAAGGTGTGTATTGTATTGTTAGCTGACGTAGCTGCTCCGTATAACATGACATGACATTGTATTTACCTTTTGGTTTTGGTGTTTGAGCTGTTATAGTATTTTGGTGATGTTTTGGTGATGTTTTGGAGGGTCTAAAACTAGAGCTGTGTTGTTGTGGTTGTGTTCTATGCAGTGTGGTGGTAGTGTGGTCCTAGGTGGTCTGGTAGGACAGAACTGGGGTTACCTACCTGAGCTGAGGCTCCATCTTGGTTGCATCTTTGCAGAACACAATAGTGCTGTTGATGGGGCTAGGAATCTCTCTCTGACACACATAGACGGTGCTACTGTAGCTGCAGTGCTGGTGCTTCCCTACAGCGCCATGCAGATCCTGTGTTGAATGCATTTTCTCATAGGCTGTATAATAATGCAGGGTTTTATACACTGCAGATTTGCAGATTTTCCCCTTGCAATATGAACCATTACATTTACATTTTAGTCATTTAGCAGACGCTCTCATCCAGAGCGACTTACAGTTAGTGAATGCATACATTTTCATACTGGCCCCCCGTGGGAAACGTACCCACAACCCTGGCGTTGCAAGCGCCATGCTCTACCAACTGAGCTATGAATGTGAAAATGACCAGATGAATCTGCACTGCATAATATTATCCTGGAGGGATTTGATTTGTGATATGAAAACAATAAAATGGTTATTTTCCAAATCCCTTTTGTACTGATTTTGTGTAATGTTTAGAGATGTTGTTTGTTTGTATAAAGCTTGAATGAGCATACAGTAATCACCAGTGACTGTGTTTTTCCACGGTATTCTCCTGCACCTTAACTCCAGGTTTTCCAGTAGTTTCCAGGATCCTGACGTTTTCTCTTCTCCTTCTGTTCTTTTCCAGTTCAAGAGAATGTTGAACCGGGAGCTGACGCACCTCTCAGAGATGAGTCGCTCCGGCAACCAGGTGTCCGAGTTCATCTCCAACACCTTCATGGGTAAAGACCTGATCTCACACACACACACATACACTCATTAGGTAAATCCATTGCCTTTGATGTCTGACTGTTCCCACACACTTCTTATAGACTGATAAAGGTCAATCATACACACATTCTCCGTCACAAAAAACACACTTTCATAAACCCACACTTGTACGCACAAATACAAATGTCTTATACTTCACACGTATGTGTGTATACAGTATACCGCAGTCTATGTATGTGTGTGGGGTTCTCCCTCCATTTTGTCTGAGTCTGGATGCATGTTGCGGGGGTGTACAGTAAAACCCTGCACCATTACCTCTTGTTAGTATTCATCTATCACTCCCAAGGCCCATTAAAACGAGATCAGATAGGAAAAGCTTGAAGCTTTGAAATGATTGGCTGGCTACGCACTTCTTAGTGAGGTGCCTCTGCTGTCGGTCGATTGACAGGTGAGCTTGTTAGGCCACATCAGAGCCAGTGGATAGAGAGAGGGAAGGGATGGATAGATAGAGATAGAGAGGGGGGTTGGAGGGTCCAGTCGTGACTCTGTGTATGTGTTGCAAATGGCACCCTATTCACTATATAGTGCACTACTTTTGACCAGAGCCCTGGTAAAAGTAGTGCAATACATAGGGAATAGGGTGCCATTTGGGACAGAAGATGTGTGTGAGAGAGGAGGAAGGACAGAGGCAGGTAGAAGAACAGACAATAGGGACGCCCGTGGCGTACTATCTACCTGCATAGCGTATGTACTATACCATGTGTGATGCGCTGCCATCTGAATCTAGTCCAAAGTGGGTGGATTCTCCCACTGCAGGATCTGAGCTAGAGAGAAGATGGGGGGAGAGATGGAGAGACTGGTATTACGCAGTAGAGGTGAGGTGGGGGTGCGGTGGAACCCCCTCACGGAAAACTGAGCCTCCCATTCGGTGACTCATATCCCTTTTAATGTATCTCTGTCTTTCTTCGCCCCCATCCCCCCTTCCTCTCTCCATCTCTCCATGCCTGAGGAAGTTAGTGCGTAGATCAGACGCAGATGGGAGGTGGGAGGTGGGAGTTTCTACCTCTCTACCGCTCCCTAGTTCCCTGTGCTGGAGCTGGTTGGCTACATATTATTATGAGAAAGAGAAGCAGAGAAAGCATTAGGAGACAGACAGCTGCTAGTTTGTCCTGAGCTGACCACTGACCAGTGATTGGGATGATATTTATAATGATGTTACAGCAGCAGCAAGATAATTGTTTCTTTAGAACAGCAAAGGGGATAACATTGTTGACATTTATGGCTGCCATTTTCAAGCCTCCCTCTATTGTAAGGTCATCCTAGGATGCCTTGTTAATCCTCTGGTTGAACCCTTTATATGTGAGTGCATCATATTGGGCAGCTCATCCCTGAGGGACTGTGGGTTGGGGATGATGGTGTGTGTGTGAGGGCCATTCACGTGCAATGGCTCCTCTCCTCCACAGCTGTTCATTCCACTCATCCCATAACACACTGACTGACCGGGCTCTTTCCAGCTCGCTACCACGGTAACAGTCAGGCATAACTCATTAAGGGAATTTTAAAAGCCCAAATCCACCCACACACTCTCTCTTTCTCTCTCTCTCTCGCTTTCTCTCCATCTCTGTCTTTCTCTCACTCTCGCTCCATCTCTGTCTTTCTCGCTCTCTCTCTCCGGCATTTGGGTTTTACTGAGAGCATATGGAGCAGGCTAGAGGTAATTCAGAATTTCAGCAGAATAAATGTGTGAGAGAGAGAGAGAGAGAGAGAGAGAGAGAGAGAGAGAGAGAGAGAGAGAGAGAGACAGAGACAGACAGACAGACAGACAGACAGACAGAGCGAGAGAGAGACAGAAAGAGAGAGAGACAGAGAGAGAGAGAGAGAGAGAGAGACAGAGAGAGAGACAGAAAGAGAGAGCGAGAGAGAGACAGAAAGAGAGAGCGAGAGAGAGAGAGACAGAAAGAGAGAGCGAGAGAGAGAGAGACAGAAAGAGAGAGCGAGAGAGAGACAGAGAGAAAGAGAGAGAGAGAGAGCGAGAGAGAGGAAAAGGAAAATAAAGGGGGATACCTAGTCAGTTGTACAACTGAATGCGTTCAACTGAAATGTGTCTTCCACATTTAACCCAACCCCTGGAGAGGAGGAGAGAGGTGACAGTCAAGTCTGGGCCTCAGGGGAACAAGGTCACATTAACACTCCACCTGCATAGAAAATGTTGAATTGGCAAAACCACTTCCCGACAGACAGACAGGCAGGCGTAAGGCGTATGTCAAACAATACAGCTTCATCAGCAACACACTCTAATAAACACACACTCTAACCTTTACGGAGGAAGTGTCTGCTGTGTCCTTATAAAAGCAGGTTACCTTTTTCTATGATGAGAGGGTCCTTATAAAACCCATTGAAAAATAGAATGACACTCTACTGTCCCTTCCATTCATTGAGTTCTGCTCCATTCTGTGTTTAAGGGTATGGGAGAGTGGGCTCAGTGGCGTGTCTGAGAAGCTAGTAGACATTGTCGCAGTGGTGATAATGATGATAATGATGGTGGTAATGAGTTACTGGGCCAGTTTATTGCTCTTCCCGTTTCCCACGCATCACGTTACAGCGTGCTTAATCACCATTCTCTATTATGACTGAAGGTGGAGAGATGGAGAGAGAGGGGTAGAGTGACAGTGATTATTTGAATTAATTGAATAACCCTCAGCGGAGAGCGACAGGTTAGTTCAGCTATGAGAGGCTTGACTGTCTACACAGCAGCACAGTTAGAGATCATTGTAATGACATTACTAAACTGAATGTACTCTGGTGGGAAAGTGAATGGGTCATCAAACCTTCCTCCTCTCTTCTCTCTGTGGTCAGACACAATGGCATAAAGTGTCCTAACCCAAAGAGATAAAAGGATGTCCTCTCTCTCCCCTCAGACAAACAGAACGACATGGACATGCCGTCTGTGACGCCCAAGGAGAAGGCTGGTCGGGAGAGGAAGAAGCAGCAGCAGCTGATGACTCTGATCAGCGGGGTGAAGAAGGTCTCTCATGGACCCTCCCTCTCCAACTCCTCCATCTCACGCTTCGGGGTCAAGACGGACAAGGAGGACATGCTCTCCAAGGAACTGGAGGATCTGAATAAGTGGGGTCTGAACATCTTTACTGTGTCAGAGTACTCCGAACATAGACCTCTCACCTGTATCATGTACGCCATCTTCCAGGTAGGTTATAACTGGCTATACACTCCTACACACAAATACACACATGCGCGCCTGCATGCACATATATGCATGCAATGCAGACACACACACACACAAACAAACACACACAATATGGTATAGCTGTACATTGTGTACCTATAATAGTACTAACTCATATCCTTGTGTCCCCTGTAGGAGAGAGACCTGCTGAAAACGTTTAAGATCCCGACAGATACGTTTGTGGCGTATATGATGACCCTGGAGGACCACTACCATGGAGACGTGGCCTACCACAACAGCCTCCACGCTGCAGACGTGGCCCAGTCCACACACATCCTGCTCTCCACACCAGCCCTCGACGTAAGTTACCAACCCCTAACCTCCACACCAGCCCTCGACGTAAGTTACCTAACCCCTAACCCCCACACCAGCCCTCGACGTAAGTTACCTAACCCCTAACCCCACACCAGCCCTCGACGTAAGTTACCTAACCTCTAACCCCCACACTAGCCATCGATGTAAGTTACCTAACCCCTAACCCCCACACCAGCCCTCGACGTAAGTTACCTAACCCCTAACCCCCACACCAGCCCTCGACGTAAGTTACCAACCCCTAACCCCCACACCAGCCCTCAACGTAAGTTACCTAACCCCTAACCCCCACACCAGCCCTCGACGTAAGTTACCTAACCCCTAACCCCCACACCAGCCCTCAACGTAAGTTACCTAACCCCTAACCCCACACCAGCCCTCGACGTAAGTTACCTAACCTCTAACCCCCACACTAGCCATCGATGTAAGTTACCTAACCCCTAACCCCCACACCAGCCCTCAACGTAAGTTACCTAACCCCTAACCCCCACACCAGCCCTCAACGTAAGTTACCAACCCCTAACCCCCACACCAGCCCTCGACGTAAGTTACCTAACCCCTAACCCCCACACCAGCCCTCGACGTAAGTTACCAACCCCTAACCCCCACACCAGCCCTCGACGTAAGTTACCAACCCCTAACCCCCACACCAGCCCTCAACGTAAGTTACCTAACCCCTAACCCCCACACCAGCCCTCGACGTAAGTTACCTAACCCCTAACCCCCACACCAGCCCTCAACGTAAGTTACCTAACCCCTAACCCCACACCAGCCCTCGACGTAAGTTACCTAACCTCTAACCCCCACACTAGCCATCGATGTAAGTTACCTAACCCCTAACCCCCACACCAGCCCTCAACGTAAGTTACCTAACCCCTAACCCCCACACCAGCCCTCAACGTAAGTTACCAACCCCTAACCCCCACACCAGCCCTCGACGTAAGTTACCTAACCCCTAACCCCCACACCAGCCCTCGACGTAAGTTACCAACCCCTAACCCCCACACCAGCCCTCGACGTAAGTTACCTAACCCCTAACCCCCACACCAGCCCTCGACGTAAGTTACCTAACCCCTAACCCCCACACCAGCCCTCAACGTAAGTTACCTAACCTCTAACCCCACACCAGCACTCGACGTAAGTTACCTAACCTCTAACCCCCACACTAGCCATCGATGTAAGTTACCTAACCCCTAACCCCCACACCAGCCCTCAACGTAAGTTACCTAACCCCTAACCCCCACACCAGCCCTCAACGTAAGTTACCAACCCCTAACCCCCACACCAGCCCTCCACGTAAGTTACCTAACCCCTAACCCCCACACCAGCCCTCCACGTAAGTTACCTAACCCCTAACCCCCACACCAGCCCTCAACGTAAGTTACCAACCCCTAACCCCCACACCAGCCCTCGACGTAAGTTACCTAACCCCTAACCCCCACACCAGCCCTCGACGTAATTTACCAACCCCTAACACCCACACCAGCCCTCGACGTAAGTTACCTAACCCCTAACCCCCACACCAGCCCTCGACGTAAGTTACCAACCCCTAACCCCCACACCAGCCCTCGACGTAAGTTACCTAACCCCTAACCCCCACACCAGCCCTCGACGTAAGTTACCTAACCCCTAACCCTAGCCCCAGTCCACACACATCCTACTCGCTACACCAGCCCTCGACGTAAGTGGCTGACACTAGACTTTTCTTCACACATCCCTCAAACTCAGAGCCCCACACCCTGCCATTACCTCACCCTTATCCCACACCCATCTGAGCTCATAGAACTCCACCTTAGTGCACTGTCCTTACTCTCACCCCAACCTTTAGACATAAACCAAAACTTATCCTCCATTCTTCCCTCTCTCCTTGCCCCACTCCCTCCCTCACTCCCTCCCTCCCTCCATTCTGTTTGTTCTCACAGCTCCATTCTCTCTTTGGTTCTATGGGGAAAAAAAGTATTTAGTCAGCCACCAATTGTGCAAGTTCTCCCACTTAAAAAGATGAGGCCTGTAATTTGCATCATAGGTACACATCAACTATGACAGACAAATTGAGATTTTTTTTCTCCAGAAAATCACATTGTAGGATTTTTAATGAATTTATTTGCAAATTATGGTGGAAAATAAGTATTTGGTCACCTACAAACAAGCAAGATTTCTGGCTCTCACAGACCTGTAACTTCTTCTTTAAGAGGCTCCTCTGTCCTCCACTCGTTACCTGTATTAATGGCACCTGTTTGAACTTGTTATCAGTATAAAAGACACCTGTCCACAACCTCAAACAGTCACACTCCAAACTCCACTATGGCCAAGACCAAAGAGCTGTCAAAGGACACCAGAAACAAAATTGTAGACCTGCACCAGGCTGGGAAGACTGAATCTGCAATAGGTAAACAGCTTGGTTTGAAGAAATCAACTGTGGGAGCAATTATTAGGAAATGGAAGACATACAAGACCACTGATAATCTCCCTCGATCTGGGGCTCCACGCAAGATCTCATCCCTGTGGGGTCAAAATGATCACAAGAACGGTGAGCAAAAATCCCAGAACCACACGGGGGGACCTAGTGAATGACCTGCAGAGAGCTGGGACCAAAGTAACAAAGCCTACCATCAGTAACACACTACGCCGCCAGGGACTCAAATCCTGCAGTGCAAGACGTGTCCCCCTGCTTAAGCCAGTACATGTCCAGGCCCGTATGAAGTTTGCTAGAGTGCATTTGGATGATCCAGAAGAGGATTGGGAGAATGTCATATGGTCAGATTAAACCAAAATATAACTTTTTGGTAAAAACTCAACTCGTCGTGTTTGGAGGACAAAGAATGCTGAGTTGCATCCAAAGAACACCATACCTACTGTGAAGCATGGGGGTGGAAACATCATGCTTTGGGGCTGTTTTTCTGCAAAGGGACCAGGACGACTGATCCGTGTAAAGGAAAGAATGAATGGGGCCATGTATCGTGAGATTTTGAGTGAAAACCTCCTTCCATCAGCAAGGGCATTGAAGATGAAACGTGGCTGGGTCTTTCAGCATGACAATGATCCCAAACACACCGCCTGGGCAACGAAGGAGTGGCTTCGTAAGAAGCATTTCAAGGTCCTGGAGTGGCCTAGCCAGTCTCCAGATCTCAACCCCATAGAAAATCTTTGGAGGGAGTTGAAAGTCCGTGTTGCCCAGCGACATCACTGCTCTAGAGGAGATCTGCATGGAGGAATGGGCCAAAATACCAGCAACAGTGTGTGAAAACCTTGTGAAGACTTACAGAAAACATTTGACCTGTGTCATTGCCAACAAAGGGTATATAACAAAGTATTGAGAAACTTTTGTTATTGACCAAATACTTATTTTCCACCATAATTTGCAAATAAATTCATTAAAAATCCTACAATGTGATTTTCTGGAAAACATTTTCTCATTTTGTCTGTCATGGTTGACGTGTACCTATGATGAAAATTACAGGCCTCTCTCATCTTTTTAAGTGGGAGAACTTGCACAATTGGTGGCTGACTAAATACTTTTTCCCCCACTGTATACAGTGGAACCTCATCCATGACGCAGTCTAACAGCGTGCCCTAGCCCTCAGCACGTCACCAGCCGCTCTCCTCCTTTTTATACACTCACCCCATCCCTCCATCCCCCATTCCTCCATCCCTCCATTCCCCCATCCCTCCATCCCTCCATCCCCCCATCCCTCCATCCCCCATCCCTCCATCCCTCCATCCCTCCTTCCCTCCATCCCTCCATCCCCCCATCCCCCCATCCCTCCATCCTCCCATCCCTCCATCCCTCCATCCCCCCATCCCCCATCCCTCCATCCCTCCATCCCCCCATCCCTCCATCCCTCCATCACCCCATCCCCCCATCCCTCCATCACCCCATCCCTCCATCCCTCCATCCCCCATCCCTCCATCCCCCCATCCCTCCATCCCCCCATCCCTCCATCCCTCCATCCCCCATCCCTCCATCCCTCCATCCCCCCATCCCTCCATCCCTCCATCCCTCCATCCCCCCATCCCCCCATCCCTCCATCCCCCATCCCTCCATCCCTCCATCCCTCCATCCCCCCATCCCTCCATCCCCCATCCCTCCATCCCTCCATCCCTCCATCTCCCCCATCCCTCCATCCCCCCATCCCCCCATCCCTCCATCCCCCCATCCCCCCATCCCTCCATCCCCCCATCCCTCCATCCCTCCATCCCTCCATCCCTCCATCCCTCCATCCATCATGTTTATAGCCCTGCTCTTACAGCCAGCGGTCCCAGTGTCAAACCGCTATGTATGGGTGCCTATAGAGAGACAGAGAGTAGGTTAGCATAAGATAGTCATTTTGCTAATGTAAGCCAGCACTCATCTGGCTCTGACTAGTGTTTACATTATGTTGGCTGTTAGCGAAAACCGAGACATGGGAATCAATGGGAGTGGGCTGCACTGGGATTAGCTGTTCCGTGTGGCTGTTCTGTTCTTTGACTGTTTCTCTTGAGAAATTCTTAACCCTGGACCCTCTCTCTCTCACACAGGCGGTCTTCAGCGATCTAGAGATCCTGGCGGCCATCTTTGCTGCAGCAATCCATGATGTGGACCACCCGGGGGTGTCCAACCAGTTCCTCATCAATACCAGTGAGTCTTTCTCTTACACCTGTTACTGTTATGGGAATAATGTATAGAATAGATATATTATCTATATTATCTATAGCTACTGTATAGAGATCCATATTCATCAACTGTGTTGAACAAGTGACTGATTCATTGTCTGTTGTCTCCCTCAGACTCTGAGCTGGCCCTGATGTACAACGATGAGTCTGTTTTAGAGAACCACCACCTGGCTGTGGGCTTCAAGCTGCTGCAGGAGGACAACTGTGACATCTTCCAGAGCCTGACCAAGAAGCAGAGGCAGAGCCTAAGGAAGATGGTCATCGAAATGGTCCTGGCCACTGACATGTCCAAACATATGAGTCTGTTAGCTGACCTGAAGACCATGGTGGAGACCAAAAAGGTGACCAGCTCTGGGGTCCTGCTTCTGGACAACTACACCGACAGAATACAGGTGGGTTCATCATCATCCCTCTCTCTCTCTCTCTCCCTCTCTTCATTTTAATAGCTGTAACTGGTGTCTAGACTTACAGAGACATCGTTTAGATTGCCTCCCATTGCTATGACCTCTGCTCCTTCACTCCATCTTCCTCTGCCTCCTCCGGCTCTCCTTCTTCAACCCTGTTCATTGATTCTCTATCCATCTTTCTTCATCTCTCTTTCTCTCCTATCACTCCATATCTCTCTCGCCTTCTACTTCTCCCTCTCTAATGGTTATTCTCTCCCTCCCTCTCTCCATCAGGTGCTGAGGAACATGGTTCACTGTGCTGACCTGAGTAACCCTACCAAGTCTCTGGAGCTGTACCGTCAGTGGACTGACCGCATCATGGATGAGTTCTTCCACCAGGGAGACAGGGAGAGGGAGAGAGGCATGGAGATCAGCCCTATGTGTGACAAACACACCGCCTCAGTAGAAAAAAGCCAGGTATGATACTGGACATACAGAGACACACATATGCACACACACACACATATGCATAGCATGCAAGCATACACACACACACACACTCCGACTCCTGTCTCACCACTGTTCCCTTTCCCTCCCTCTCTCCAGGTGGGTTTCATAGACTACATCGTCCACCCTCTGTGGGAGACGTGGGCTGACCTGGTGCACCCTGACGCTCAGGATATCCTGGACACTCTGGAGGACAACAGGAACTGGTACCAGAGCATGATCCCCCAGAGCCCCTCTCCTCCCTGGGCCACTGAGCAGCGTGAGCAGGGTGGAGGCGAAGGGGGCCAGGGGGGAGACAAGTTCCAGTTTGAACTCACCCTGGAGGAGGAGGACTCTGAGGGTACAGAGAAGGATGAACAGAGCCAGGGGGATGAGGAGGAGGAGGAAGAGGATAGTCTGGGGGAGGCGTCTCGGTCTCCGGTTGACTACTTTGACTGTCAGGACCCAGAGGAATCTATGGAGCCCACATCGTCCATAGCGATAATTACCCACAATGCGTCACCCACAGACACTTAATGGGCTCTGCTGCACCGCAATGGTGGTTGGTTTCATGTTTTAAACAGGAGAAATCCTGCAGCTGTGCTTTTTAACAAGCCCACGGGGGGCTTAGTTTGAGCCCGGACAGGGCGTCAGTTTCAATCCCCCCTATCCTTGCACTTGCGTTGGAAGCCGGCAACAGAGGGACAGTTTCAGTGGGGCGGCTACGGAGTTCTCAGGAAAAATGCTGCAAACATTTTGGGCCTGACGGACAGACAGGACTCTGAGGAAATGAAATGAAGGACTTGGGCCAATCTGGGAAATGGTTCTTTATCCATCCCGACTGGCATATGAAATGTTGACACTACTACTGAGAGAAGTTTTGTACCTTGTGACTTTTTTACTGAAATGGGATGTCATGAAGTAGCATATGAACTACTGATTGATGGACATGAGTTTGTATAGAGAGAAAAAAGCTGTTTACTTTTTTCCTGAACCATTTGTCAAAATACTTTTGTGTGCCTTTTTTACTATTGTCTTTTTAATCGTTTTTATTTATTTATTGAACACACTTTAGTATGGACGTGTTTTTTGTGTGTTTTTTTTTGTTATCCGAAAGCTCAAGCGCAAAATCCTTTTATATCTCAGACAAAGATAACAGTCTTCCTACTAGTATTGGGCAATAGAAGAAATCCAAACTAACTTAGACAAACAATTCCTGGACATACTCATCAAATACTAAAAACATGTTTTCCCATAATAAGAAATGCACATTCTGTCATCTTAATCCATGCACAAAATCTATGTTTCTATATGGAAATTAAATGTACACAATGTACACATTCATGTTACATGTCTAGATTGTCAGAACTCACTGTAGACAAATAGATGCTCACTCTAACTCCAAAAAACAGTTATACAACCTTAGTCCATTTCTGACATCTAACCTGCTTCCTCACATTCTCCTTGAATTATCCCCCCTCCACTACCCTCATGGATCAAATCCTGATATCGTTCAGACTCCAAACAAATGTCAACAGAATAGACAGAAATAGCACTTGGTAGCCAAAGCAAAGTTTCTCATCACATGGAGTTGGAAGGCTATTTCCAGCTCCCTTTCGAGGTATCCTGCTGTTGTCTATTAGACCAAAGATTCCAGAATCTAACTGCTTCTGATGATGTAACAATCTAACTAAGGAAGGACCCCCTGTCCATGTAGAATAAGGACCAGTACACATGATGAAAGGTGGCCTGGCGGCTGCATGTCTAGAAGTCCAGTCACACCTTGGTCAGCTGTATTATAATTATCCACATGGTTTATACAGTTCAGCTATTTCTTCATCCACCTAATAAAACAGAATGAAGTGCTACTTCTGCCCATTGAAGTCAGTCTTCCCTTCCCACTAACTGTATCACATTTCCTGGCCGGGCCGGGGAGTTAATCAGGATTTGGTCCGTTAGATGTAATCCTCAGAATAGATTCGGCACGTACAAACTGTTGAGTGTCTGCTGCAAAAACCAAACCAGAGGAGAAAAAGACTTATTCCTGAGAACAAGAAGATGATAACCTACATTAGTAGGCTATCTAGAGATTATGTGAAAGAGATACCAAACCAAAAGGCCCCCGGACAGTGTAGTTCACTGTCACTGTGGGTCAGCATTAAGACCGTCAACCCCAGGCAGTCTGCAAGGCAGATTGTCCCTTACAGGCCTCCATGACTGGTTTTCATGATGGCTTATTCAGGATCTATGACCTATTCTCCATTATTCACTTAGGTTTGCTGACATACTCAAAGGTACTTCAACTACCTTATTGTCTATACCCCCACTCACTCCAGCAGGCTTACATGGTAATCGTGTGTGTCGATGAGCGTGTGTGTGTGCATGTCATAAAGTGTGTGTGTGAGAGTACGTGTGTGTGCATGTTGGTCTTTGTCACCTAGGCATGACTCCTCTTACTGTCTGTCACTAGAGCTCAAGCTGGTCCGTTGCTGTTTATAACAGTGTATTTATTACATTCAGCTGTACTGTACATAAGAATACTGTTTCAGTCAGTGTAAATCTATTTTAATTTATATGCACTTGCATTACCTGGAAGTGGTGGTGTCTAACATGTACAAGGCTCTGCGTCGGAGTCTTTCTATATTCTGTATTATAATATTGTTTCGTTTTTTTATATTATATAATAAGTAAATATATATTCGCACAAATGTTTGAGTGCCCTGAGCAGCAGCTAAAGAGACGTATTCGCAACCTGTAGGTTTACAACGCATAGAGGACATGTTAAACAACAGAGACCTGGGTAGAACTATGATACATGCCCGCTGTGGAGAACACAAGCTTTTATACTGTAGTCTAGTAGTCTATCACTATGCTTGGTATCAATACCAAATCCACACCAAGATGTTCTCCTCTCAGCAGCTTGTAATAGTGACTAAACCAGGCTCCTCTGTGCAACATTTTGAATGCAGATTGCTGATTTGGGTTTCAGATCTACTGGTTCGACAGAAGTAAGGAATAGCAACAGAAAGACAGACAAACAGAACCAAGCGTCTGTTCCTTTACACGTCCTTCCATGTTAAAGTAGTTCAAGGGGATTATTGGTGGCATGCTACAATATCTCTGAGCACCAACGTGATGAATCGTTACAAAAATGTGATCTTCTTGTAATTGATCGTGCTATTGTGAACTATTTTGATTTGACCAAAACTTGTTAGCAGTTTTGAAATTCAAATTTGTCACCAGTATAACATTGTTAATCTATGTTAAACATTTTGGTCCGACTTGTGTCCAAATGGTTAGCCAAGCTTGGCGCTATCTGCATGAGAGATGTTATTATTATTATTTTTTTACATGTCTTTTGAATACCTACCTAACGCGTTACAGTCGCAGCGGACATATTAAATGTTTCACACAATGTATGGTATAATATTGTATATTGTGTTAAAATATCTGAAAATCTGAAAATACTTTTTCTATGAAGTGATTAAAAAACAAAGCATGAATATCTCTGTCTCTGTGTCCTTATTTCACAGTGATAGCAGCAGCTCAATCATCACACTGGATATGTTTTAATGTGGCGAGACAAGCACTCGCTGTGACATCCCCCCTGGTCCTAACATGGCATAAGGCCCACAGTGACACTCGCTGTGACATCCCCCCTGGTCCTAACATGGCATGAGGCCTACAGTGACACTCGCTGTGACATCCCCCCTGGTCCTAACATGGCATGAGGCCCACAGTGACACTCGCTGTGACATCCCCCCTGGTCCTAACATGGCATGAGGCCCACAGTGGCACTCGCTGTGACATCCCCCCTGGTCCTAACATGGCATAAGGCCCACAGTGACACTCGCTGTGACATCCCCCCTGGTCCTAACATGGCATAAGGCCCACAGTGACACTCGCTGTGACATCCCCCCTGGTCCTAACATGGCATGAGGCCTACAGTGACACTCGCTGTGACATCCCCCCTGGTCCTAACATGGCATGAGGCCTACAGTGACACTCGCTGTGACATCCCCCCTGGTCCTAACATGGCATGAGGCCCACAGTGGCACTCGCTGTAGGAAACCAGGCAGTTCTCTTCATATTCCATGGTTCAAAGATTTGTAGAGTTTTATTGGTAGAGGCTGTCTCAGTTCTTGAAAGCCTCAGCCTTTCCTCAAGCACTTCAGTGTACACACACACACACACACACACTGCCCTTGCAACCTCCCCTGACCTCGCTCTTTGGATGAATCTTCAAAGAGGATAATCATATCAATGGTCTGTGTTGACAATACTTTCCCATGGCCTTGTCTGCCCCCCTGACCTGCACCATGGCCTTGTCTGCCCCCATGACCTGCACCATGGCCTTGTCTGCCCCCCTGACCTGCACCATGGCCTTGTCTGCCCCCATAACCTGCACCATGGCCTCAAAGAACACAGAGATAAAGATACTGGTATCTAATTTGATAAATTGACCTATGCACACAGATGATGGAGAGACTGACATAAAATGCCAGATGTCTCCCTTCACACAGAGAGAGAAGACGTTTACAGTGATGAGAGTTATTTAATAACACAAAAAATACCCAGAATGGTTCCCAGCAGCAGATTGATGTAAAATAGACCATCACCCTCTCCCCAGTGGCCAGGGGAGAACATTTTAGATCTTTTTTTAGCAAGAACAGGAAATGGTGACGAGGATCAAGCTTATCTCTCAGTGGGACTCTTTGGGTGTGTGTGTCTCAGTGGGAGTCTTTGGGTGTGTGTGTCAGTGGGAGTCTTTGGGTGTGTGTGTATGCATGATTTCTTTGTTGATCATTTACTTTAAATAATGAAAAACAGAGGATGAACAGATCTTATTCAGTTAGCATATATAGCTAGCTTATACAAAGTATAGACGTCAATAGAGTACAGTACTGTACATTCCTTTGACTCTTTATAACTTATTGCCTAAGCTCATGCATTTCCTTACACACATGTCCACTTGTATTTTTGGTTCTATGTGCATCAACTGATCATGGTTAGTTTAGTTTTGATCTCCACCCCCAGATGTGGTGTGTGTTTGTAGTAGGAACATAGTGTTTGACAGTGAGAGTGGTGTGTGTTTGTAGTAGGAACATAGTGTTTGACAGTGAGAGTGGTGTGTGTTTGTAGTAGGAACATAGTGTTTGACAGTGAGAGTGGTGTGTGTTTGTAGTAGGAACATAGTGTTTGACAGTGAGAGTGTGTGTGTTTGTGTATGTGTGTGTGTGTGTGCTTCTGCAGGGCCTCTGACGTCAATGTTGCCCTGAGAGGCCCAAATTAAACCCGGTCGTCGCATTGGTCATGTGCAAAATCCGAAACAGGTGGGTGACAGAGGCCCCGCAGCTGAAGTGTTAGGGGTCGCTTGCCCCAAGCAGCAGGTCAGGAGGTTAATCTCTGCCCCCCCCCATCTCCCTCTAACCCCCTTCCTCCTCTCTCTGTGGGAGAATCTCAATTGTATGCTCCTCTCTCCTCGCCTCCTTCTCAAAACCCATTGGAGGAGAATGTCAGAGGGGAGGGACCTCTGGTGTTCTCCTCCAATGGGTTTTGAGAAGGAGGTGAGGAGAGAGGGCGCGAGGAATATGCAATTGAGATTCTCCCCATGACCTCTTGAAAGGCCCCAGTCCCTGCATCATCATAGCTTTATGGTTCTCGGCCATGTTTTAAAGACAATAGTGAGGCTGGGGGCCAGCAGGATCAAATGCTGCATTCACACGTTTTCCTGGTAGAGGGCAAAGTGATGCTGATGCTCTACCTCCTCCTTCTCTTCCTCAACCCTTCACCTCCTCTTCTTCATCTTCCTCCTCCTTCTCCTCCTGCTCCTTCTCCTCTTCATCCTCCTTGTTCCCCCTCTTCCTCCTCCTTCTCCTCTTTCTCTTCCTCCTCCTCTTCCTCCTCTTCCTCCGCCTCCCCCTCCTTCTCTTCCTCCTCCTCTTCCTCCTCCTATTCCCCTTCCTCCACCTCCTCTTCCTCATCATCTTCCTCTCCTTCGCCTCCTCTTATTCCTCCTCTTCCTCCTTCTCTTCCTCCTCTTCCTACTCCTCTTCCTCCTCCTCCCCCTCTTCATCCTCCTTCTTTCCTCCGTCTCCTCCTCCTTCTCTTCCTCCTCCTCTTCCTCCTATTCCCCTTCCTCCACCTCCTCTTCCTCCTCCTCCTCCTCCTCTTCTTCCTTCGCCTCCTCTTCTACCTCCTCCTTCTCCTCCTCCTCTTCCTCCTCCTTAATACCACATAATGGGACCCATCTCGTCCAAAAGGTTGACTCAAGTTTGCCAAAAAGCACCTGGAAGCACCTGGATGATCATCAAGACTCTTGGAAGAATGTTCTATGGACAGATTAGTAAAAAGTATAACTTTTTGGACGACATGGGTCCCATTATGCCTGGCGAAAACCAAACACTCCATTCCACAATAAGAGCCATATACCAATGGTCAAGCATGGTGGTGGTAGTCTGATGGTTTGGGGATGCTTTGCTGCCTCAGGATCTGGACGACTTGCCTTAATAGAAGGAACCATGAATTCTGCTCTGTATCAGAGAGCTGAAGCTGAAGCGCATCTGTGTCATGCAGCAAGACAATGATCCAAAACATACAATCAAGTCTACATGAAAATGGCTAAAAAGCAACAAATTTGAAGTTTTGGAATGGCCAGGTCAAAGTCCAGACCTAATCCCAATTGAGATGTTGTGGCAGACTTGAAACGAGCAGTTTATGTTTGAAAACCCAGAAATGTAGCTGAGTTAAAGCAGTTCTGCATGGGCCAAGAGTGGGCCAAAATTCATCCACAGAGACATGAGAGACTGATCAACAACTACAGGAAGTGTTTGGTTGGAGTCATTGCAGCTAAAGGTGGCACAACCAGTTATTGAGTGTAAGGGGGAAATTACTTTTTCACACGGGCATTGGGTGTTGCATACATTTGTTTATGAAATAAATTAAATACGTATGTAATTGTTGTGTTATTTGTTCACTCAGGTTCCCTTTATCTAATATTAGGTTTTGGTTGCTATTGAGAAAGGCCGCCGTAGGCAGACCTGGCTCTCAAGAGAAGACAGGCTATGTGCACACTGCCCACAAATTGAGGTGGAAACTGAGCTGCACTTCCTAACCTCCTGCCAAATCTATGACCATATTAGAGACACATATTTTCCTCAGATTACACAGATCCACAAAGAATTTGAAAAACAAACCCAATTTTGATAAACTCCCTTATCTACTGGGTGAAAAACCACAGTGTGCCATCACAGCAGCAAGATTTGTGACCTGTTGCCACAAGAAAAGGGCAACCAGTGAAGCACAAACACCATTGTAAATGCAACCCATATTTATGTTTATTTATTTTCCCATTTGTACTTTAATTATTTGCACATTGTTACAACACTGTATATATACATAATATGACATTTGAAATGTCTTTATTCTTTTGGAACTTCTGAGTGTAATGTTTACTGTTAATATTTATTGTTTATTTCACTTTTGTTTACTATCTACTTCACTTGCTTTGGCAATGTTAACATACGTTTCCCATGCCAATAAAGCCCTTAAATTGAATTGAATTGAATTGAATTGAGAGAGAGGGAGAGACAGAGAGAAAGAGAGAGAGAACATTTTGGGTTTCCTCAGATCCACTGTGAACTGTATCATAAATCTGCCTAGACCCAGTGGCAGAGGTGTTGGCATGACAACAGCGCCAGATGAGGGCTGAGTTTCATCCTAATGCACCTCCATGGGATAACATCTGAACACGTCTAGATTTCTATAACCACTGGTGAGATTAGTTATGAATAAGATATTGGGCCTCATGTGGCCATCTACAGTAAGAGGGACACACAGTAAAGTAGGATCTATGGTAGGCCCTAATAGAGGCTACAGAAGTCATGGGATCTATAGGTCTGCATGTTAGGACAACAGTAAGATAGTTCCATTTTATAAATAGCATTAGTAGGTGTTGAGTTATGCAAGTATGGAAATTATTGATCAGTGTATGCTGTGTGTGATGCCTGAATCAGACATAACAATAATTGAACAATGGAATAGATTTCCCCTCGTACGAAATGAACCATTATAAGGCACAACAGCATGATGCCTATACAGTATTTCAGTTTAGTCCTGGTTAGACTTCAGGTCAATGGTTACAGCAGATATTGGTGGCTAAGATGTGGTGTGCTTTACAGTCAGATTCAATGCTAAAGGTCATATCACTTAAGTGCCAAGATGTATCGAAGGCAAAGGGGTGTGATTGGCAAACTACCAATTGAAGTAATCTTATTACTAACCTTACAGATTTTCTGCAATGTCAGAGGTGTCACATATGGCATTGTAATACATTATTTTTACAAATTCAGTATCTTTGGTAACTTGTTCTAGTGCAAAAAAACAAACATTAATCTGATATCTTTGTTTGTTTTTGTTTGTTTACATCATAATGCAATGCGTAATTCATTTTTGCCATCATTACTTTGTTACAGAAACGTTGCTTTTAAAGCCCAGAGAATCCAATGAGTGTAGTTCTGCCGGAAAAGCCAGCGCTGGCCACAACACATGGCCATGCGCTGCTCCACTCGTGACATGCACAGCGACATGCCTATTTAATATGTGAGGCAGATATAGCGTTCCTGAACATGACTAGATGCTAATTCTGTCGAATATACACGTATATACTGCTAAGAGAAGACTGGCACACGTACAGGTGAATATGATATTTTCCAGTTTAAACTGTAGTTTTAGGAGGTAGAGTAAGAGCTATTTTAAATGCGCTTCCTTGTTGATAAACTATTGCATCATCGGGGTACGATTGGGTGTAAAAATGTTTTGGTTTTTTCTCAACGGTCGAATAACCTTTTATGGCGGAGCCATCATGATTATGAATTTCTCGAGGGGCGCAAGACAGAGGAGATGGAGGGAGGGAGCTATAAGGAGCAGCATGAAATAAGATCTCAAGTTATAAAGTCAACAGATAACTTCATAACATTGCAACCTGAACCTGCTGAAATAAAGTCACACTTTCCCCTATAGGCTACTTCTGCTACAGAATATTATTAATGAACATAATCTTCGATTTATAAACGTCGTTTTTGGACACGATGCAGATGTAGCTACACTAGTTTAGATGATCTGATATTGTAACGTGACTGATACTACAGTGCAATTTTCAATCTGAATATATACATTTTTATTTTGCATAGCCCCTTCCCTACGAAGGGAAGAAAAAACTATTTTGCAATCTATTATTAGTAGGCCTGTAATATAATATTTTGGAGTGTATCATATGGCATTCTTGAAAAGTGTGTAACTGGCATTCAGGAGACATAACATCCAGGCATAGCTGCATGAATATGTTTTGAGTAGGGGGTGCTGAAGGGGGTGGGGAGTGTGGAATAGTAGTAGATTTGGTAAGAGTAGTCACTGCTGCCTAAAGTAAATTGAAATTAATTTGCAAAAATTATATAATTATTCCTGTCTACAGAAATAAATAAAATCATTCAGAATACTTCAACAGAGAGCATGACATAGCCACAGAGGATCATTAGCTTTTTTTTAAAAGCTGTAGATTGTTTCAGCCTAGCTGTTTACTGAGATGCGGCTGTCAGTGAAAAGCAATGCATCTAAAATGTGTGAAGATATGTGTCTTGAGTATAGTTTGAAATGTTGAGACAAGAAGAAGGGGGGTGAAGATATTGGCTTGTCTCTCTTCAGAATGCACTGAGCTGTCTCCTGCCAATTATTGCGCATTCATTGTTTTATTGTGTTAATTGTTTGCCCTTTGATTGTTTATTTTGATCAATTCCCATTTACATATGTCACCAGTAGTAAATGTACCGTTAATCCCCGTCATTTGGTAACATACATTTCTGTTAATGAATGAATGCATTGGTTAGGCCTACAGTAATTTACTGGGAAGTCAGAGTGGAAACATTGTTTGCAGAGTTCACAACCTGCTACACTTGGTTTATCTCATACCATCATTTATGAGTTTTATTAATTTTTTATTTCGTTTGGAGTGCTCCATGTGAGCAATGAGCATGTGTCTGGTTTCTCTGTGGTCTTAATGTTGACTTTCTTTCTTTATCTCACACAGTAAGTAAACAGTCATTACTTTTTTTTAATCCATTGTGAATGAGAATATTTCCTCACAGTACTTGAAAAATCTTTCCAACAATATCCCGCTAGATAATCACCAGGCCTCAGTGTGAAAGAGAAAAATGTCATGTTCTGAGGATCCCATATATCCAGTGGAAACACATTTCCCTTTGTGCAAAAACAGCTGTGTCTGTCCAGAGCTCACTGGTGTGAGGGCTGGAATAGGTTAGTTGATACAATGTTGCAAGTTCGCAAGCGACAGTTTAGGGCCGGACCCAGTAAGAGAGATAGTCTTGGCCAATGTACAGTTGAAGTCAGAAGCTTACATACACTTAGGTTGGAGTCATTAAAACTCTTTTTTCAACCACTCCACAAATTTCTTGTTAACAAACTATAGTTTTGGCAAGTCGGTTAGGACATCTACTTTGCGCATGACACAAGTAATTTTTCCAACAATTGTTTACAGACAGATTATTTCACTTATAATTCACTGTATCACAATTCCAGTGGGTCAGAAGTTTACATACACTAAGTTGACTGTGCCTTTAAACAGCTTTGAAAATTCCAGAAAATTATGTCATGGCTTTAGAAGCTTCTGATAAGCTAATTGACATCATTGGAGTCAATTGGAGGTGTACCTGTGGATGTATTTCAAGGCCTACCTTCAAACGCAGTGCCTCTTTGCTTGACATCATGGGAAAATCAAAAGAAATCAGCCAAGACCTCAGAAAAAGAATTGTAGACCTCCACAAGTCTGGTTCATCATTGGGAGCAATTTCCAAATGCCTGAAGGTACCACGTTCATCTGAACAAACAATAGTACGCAAGTATAAACACCATGGGACCACGCAGCTGTCATACCGCTCAGGAAGGAGACGCATTCTGTCTCCTAGAGATGAACATACTTTGGTGCGAAAAGTGCAAATCAATCCCAGAACAACAGCAAAGAACCTTGTGAAGATGCTGGAGGAAACAGGTACAAAAGTATCTATATCCACAGTAAAACAAGTCCTATATCGACATAACCTGAAAGGCCGCTCTGCAAGGAAGAAGCCACTGCTCCCAAAACCACCATAAAAAAAGCCAGACTACGGTTTGTAACTGCACATGGAGACAAAGATCGTACTTTTTGGAGAAATGTCCTCTGGTCTGATGAAACAAAAATAGAACTGTTTGGCCATAATGACCATCGTTATGTTTGGAGGAAAAAGGGGGTGGCTTGCAAGCCGAAGAACACCATCCCAACCGTGAAGCACGGGGTGGCAGCATCATGATGTGGGGGTGCTTTGCTGCAGGAGGGATTGGTGCACTTCACAAAATAGATGGCATCATGAGGAAGGAAAATTATGTGGATATATTGAAGCAACATCTCAAGACATCAGTCAGGAAGTTAAAGCTTGGTCGCAAATGGGTCTTCCATATGGACAATGACCCCAAGCATACTCCCAAAGTTGTGGCAAAATGGCTTAAGGACAACAGAGGTCAAGGTATTGGAGTGGCCATCACAAAGCCCTGACCTCAATCCTATAGAAAATGTGTGGGCAGAACTGAAAAAGCGTGTGCGAGCAAGGAGGCCTACAAACCTGACTCAGTTACACCAGCTCTGTCAGGAGGAATGGGCCAAAATCCACCCAATTTATTGTGGGAAGCTTGTGGAAGGCTACCCAAACCGTTTGACCCAAGTTAAACAATTTAAGGGTAATGCTACCAAATACTAATTGAGTGTATGTAAACTTCTGACCCACTGGGAATGTGATGAAATAAATAAAAGCTGAAAGAAATCATTCTCTCTTCTATTATTCTGACATTTTACATTCTTAAAATAAAGTGGTGATCCTAACTGACCTAAGACAGGGAATTTTTACTAGGATTAAATGTCAGAAATTGTGAAAAACTGAGTTTAAATGTATTTGGCTAATGTGTATGTGAACTTCCTACTTCAACTGTAGCAGTAGGCCTATAACTTCCATTGTCAACTAAGTAAAAATACATAAAGCCGACAAATAAAACTAAAATATCCTGATGAAACTGCAGGTTCTTTCCTCTCTTTATAGATACTCTGCCTGTCCAGTAGTTTCAGTAGCCTTTCTGATATGGAGTACAACATATGGGTTCCATATGGGTTTAAACATTGTAGTCATTTAGCAGACGCTCTTATCCAGAGCCACTTACAGTTAGTGAGTGCATCCATTTTCATACTGGCCCCCCGTGGGAAACGAACCCACAACCCTGGCGTTGCAAGCGCCATGCTCTACCAACTGAGCTACAAGGGGACATAATGTTAATAATGTACAGTCGTGGTCAAAAGTATTGGTCTTCACAAAGTTCGCTGCTTCAGTGTTATGAGATATTTTTGTCAGATGTTACTATGGTATACTGAAGTATAATTACAAGCATTCCATAAGTGTCAAAGGCTTTTATTGACAATTACATTAAGTTTATGCAAAGAGTCAATATTTGCAGTGTTGACCCTTCTTTTTCAAGACCTCTGCAATCCGCCCTGGCATGCTGTCAATTAACTTCTGGGCGACATCCTGACTGATGGCAGCCCATTCTTGCATAATCAATGCTTGGAGTTTGTCAGAATTTGTGGGTTTTTGTTTGTCCACCCGCCTCTTGAGGATCGACCACAAGTTCTCAATTGGATTAAGGTCTGGGGAGTTTCCTGGCCATGGACCCAAAATTTCTATGTTTTGTTCCCGAGCCACTTAGTTATCACTTTTGCCTTATGGCAAGGTGCTCCATCATGCTGGAAAAGGCATTGGTCGTCACCAAACTGTTCTTGGATGGTTGGGAGAAGTTGCTCTCGGAGGATGTGTTGGTACCATTCTTTATTCATGGCTGTGTTCTTAGGCAAAAATGTGAGTGAGCCCACTCCCTTGGCTGAGAAGCAACCCCACACATGAATGGTCTCAGGATGCTTTACTGTTGGCATGACACAGGACTGATGGTAGCACTCACCTTGTCTTCTCCGGACAAGGTGTTTTCCGGATGCCCCAAACAATCGGAAAAGGGATTCATCAGAGAAAATGACTTTACCCCGGTCCTCAGCAGTCCAATCCCTGTACCTTTTGCAGAATATCAGTCTGTCCCTGATGTTTTTTCTGGAGAGAAGTGGCTTCTTTGCTGCCCTTCTTGACACCAGGCCATCCTCCAAAAGTCTTCGCCTCACTGTGCGTGCAGATGCACTCACACCTGCCTGCTGCCATTCCTGAGCAAGCTCTGCACTGGTGGTGCCCCGATCCCGCAGCTGAATCAACTTTAGGAGACGGTCCTGGTGCTTGCTGGACTTTCTTGGGCGCCCTGACGCCTTCTTCACAACAATTGAACCTCTCTCCTTGAGGTTCTTGATGATCCAATAAATGGTTGATTTAGGTGCAATCTTACTAGCAGCAATATCCTTGCCTGTGAAGCCCTTTTTGTGAAAAGCAATGATGACGGCACTTGTTTCCTTGCAGGTAACCATAGTTAACAGAGGAAGAACAATGATTTCAAGAACCACCCTCCTTTTAAAGCTTCCAGTCTGTTATTCTAACTCAATCAGCATGACAGAGTGATCTCCAGCCTTGTCCTCGTCAACACTCTCACCTGTGTTTTTTTATTTTATTTTTTTCACCTTTATTTAACCAGGTAAGCCAGTTGAGAACAAGTTCTCATTTACAACTGCGACCTGGCCAAGATAAAGCAAAGCAGTGCGATTAAAAACAACAACACAGAGTTACATATGGGGTAAAACAAAACATAAAGTCAAAAATACAACAGAAAATATATATACAGTGTGTTCAAATGTAGCAAGTTTTGGAGGTAAGGCAATAAATAGGCCATAGTGCTAAATAATTACAATTAGTATTAACACTGGAATGATAGATGTGCAAGAGATTATGTGCAAATAGAGATACTGGGGTGCAAATGAGCAAAATAAATAACAATATGGGGATGAGGTAGTTGGGTGGGCTAATTTCAGATGGGCTGTGTACAGGTGCAGTGATCGGTAAGGTGCTCTGACAACTGATGCTTAAAGTTAGTGAGGGAGATAATAGTCTCCAGCTTCAGAGACTTTTGCAATTCGTTCCAGTCATTGGCAGCAGAGAACTGGAAGGAATGGCGGCCAAAGGAGGTGTTGGCTTTGGGGATGACCAGTGAGATATACCTGCTGGAGCGCATACTACGGGTGGGTGTTGCTATGGTGACCAATGAGCTAAGATAAGGCGGGGATTTGCCTAGCAGTGATTTATAGATGGCCTGGAGCCAGTGGGTTTGGCGACGAATATGTAGTGAGGACCAGCCAACAAGAGCGTACAGGTCACAGTGGTGGATAGTATATGGGGCTTTGGTGACAAAACGGATGGCACTGTGATAGACTACATCCAATTTGCTGAGTAGAGTGTTGGAGGCTATTTTGTAAATGACATCGCCGAAGTCAAGGATCGGTAGGATAGTCAGTTTTACGAGGGCATGTTTGGCAGCATGAGTGAAGGAGGCTTTGTTGCGAAATAGGAAGCCGATTCTAGATTTAACTTTGGATTGAAGATGCTTAATGTGAGTCTGGAAGGAGAGTTTACAGTCTAACCAGACACCTAGGTATTTGTAGTTGTCCACATACTCTAGGTCAGACCCGTCGAGAGTAGTGATTCTAGTCGGGTGGGCGGGTGCCAGCAGCGTTCAATTGAAGAGCATGCATTTAGTTTTACTAGTGTTTAAGAGCAGTTGGAGGCTACTGAAGGAATGTTGTATGGCATTGAAGCTCGTTTGGAGGTTTGTTAACACAGTGTCCAATGAAGGGCCAGATGTATACAAAATGGTGTCGTCTGCGTAGAGGTGGATCTGAGAGTCACCAGCAGCAAGAGCGACATCATTGATATACACAGAGAAAAGAGTCGGCCCAAGAATTGAACCCTGTGGCACCCCCATAGAGACTGCCATAGGTCCAGACAACAGGCCCTCTGATTTGACACATTGAACTCTATCTGAGAAGAAGTTGGTGAACCAGGCGAGGCAGTCATTTGATAAACCAAGGCTATTTAGTCTGCCAATAAGAATGCGGTGGTTGACAGAGTCGAAAGCCTTGGCCAGGTCGATGAAGACGGCTGCACAGTACTGTCTATTATCGATCGCGGTTATAATATAGTTTAGGACCTTGAGCGTGGCTGAGGTGCACCCATGACCAGCTCGGAAACCGGATTGCATAGCGGAGAAGGTACGGTGGGATTCTAAATGGTCGGTGATCTGTTTGTTAACTTGGCTTTCAAAAACTTTCGAAAGGCAGGGCAGGATGGATATAGGTCTGTAACAGTTTGGATCTAGAGTGTCACCCCCTTTGAAGAGGGGGATGACCGCGGCAGCTTTCCAATCTCTGGGGATCTCAGACGTTACGAAAGAGAGGTTGAACAGGCTAGTAATAGGGGTTGCGACAATTTCGGCGGCTAGTTTTAGAAAGAAAGGGTCCAGATTGTCTAGCCCAGATGATTTGTAGGGGTCCAGATTTTGCAGCTCTTTCAGAACATCAGCTGTCTGAATTTGTGTGAAGGAGAAGCGGGGGGGGCATGGGCAAGTTGCAGCGGAGGGTGCAGAGCTGGTGGCCGGGGTAGTGGTAGCCAGGTGGAAAGCATGGCCAGCCATAGCAAAATGCTTGTTGAAATTCTCGATTATTGTAGATTTATCGGTGGTGATAGTGTTTCCTAGCCTCAGTGCAGTGGGCAGCTGGGAGGAGGTGCTCTTATTCTCCTTGGACTTTACAGTGTCCAAAAACTTTTTGGAGTTAGTGCTACAGGATGCAAATTTCTGTTTGAAAATGCTAGCCTTTGCTTTCCTAACTGCTTGTGTATATTGGTTCCTATCTTCCCTGAAAAGTTGCATATCGCGGGGGCTATTCGATGCTAATGCAGTATGCCACAGTGTTAACGAGAGAATCACTGACATGATGGCAGCTGGTCCTTTTGTGGCAGGGCTGAAATGCAGTGGAAATGTTTTTGGGGGATTAAGTTCATTTTCATGGCAAAGAGGGACTTTGCAATTAATTGCAATTTATCTGATCACTCTTCATGACATTCTGGAGTATATGCAAATTGCCATCATAAAAACTGAGGCAGCAGACTTTGTGAAAATTAGTATTTGTTGTGTCATTCTCAAAACTTTTGACCACGACTGTAGTCTAGGGCAGGGTTCCCCAATAGGCTGCCCACGGTTCATTTTATTTGAAGGAGTGAGCTTGTTGGTCATATTTGCCTGAAGTGATCTGAATCATGTGCTTTCCAGGGTTCATTTTCTATTCTCTGAAATGATGCAACTCCTCTGTAATCTTTTTTTTTGTTTTGTCATTTAGCAGACGCTCTTATCCAGAGCGACTTACAGTTAGTGAGTGCATACATTTATTTTTTTTATACTGGCCCCCCGTGGGATTCGAACCCACAACCCTGCCGTTGCAAACACCATGCTCTACCACCTGAGCTACACGGGACTATGGAAGCCTAACTAGTTTTGACGTGAGCTAGAGTACAGTTGTCAGCTGTTGTATGACGTATAGAGGATCTTCCTACATGAATTTTCATAAAGTTTCCACCCAGAAATGAAGTAGACCCTGATGCCAGCCCAGGACAGACAGTCAGACGGACGTCATGTGTAAAGGTCCCCCCCCCCCCCCACCCCACCCCACCCCACCCACCCCCACCCCCCCCATCTCTCTATGCTCCGTAGTGGAATATGTTTCAGAAGTAGTTGCTGACACATCTCCATTGAGGTTTATCTGATTACTGCTAATGAGGACTACGGGTTGAGTGGTGGGACAGAGCTGAGGCCCCTGACGCAGCAAGGCCTGGCTCTGTTCTGTCCCCCTGGCAGGCATCACAACCACCACAGCCCTCCTCTCCTGGCCAGGCTCACTCCACCCACTACACACAGGCCCACTGCATACACTCACACACTTGAGAAAATCTAGCAGCTGGTCAAAGTTTATTACGTAACCCTGATATCGACCACATGAAAGAGCCTTCTGGAATCGCATGCCACCGTTAGAACAGAGACGGAGGGAGGGACGGACGGGAGAGAGAACTTGGAGAGAAATAGAGAGAGAGAAAGGAGAGACCAGTTTTTCTGAAAGGGCAGAGTGGTTGATTACTGAGGCTGAGGTGGTCAATTTGAGACATCTGTTTGTCTGACAGAATTGAAAAATAATAATTTTGGAAATGAGCTACAGCTAGCTAGGTAGGTGACAGACAGCCTGATTGATTAGGCTGAGTGGATTACATAATACAGTGCATTCGGAAAGTATCAGACCCCCTTTTGTTATGTTACAGCCTTATTCTAAAATTGATTAAATAAAAAATCCTCATCAATCTACACATAATACCCCATAATGACAACGCGAAAACAGGTTTTTAGAATGTTTTGCAACTGTGTTAAAAATAAAAAACAGAAATTTACATAAGTATTCAGACCTTTTGCTATGAGACTTGAAAATGAGGTCAGGTGCATCCGATTTCCATTTATCATCCTTGAGATGTTTCTATAACTTGATTGGAGTCCACCTGTGGCACACACCTGTCTATATAAGGGCCCACAGTTGACAGTACATGTCAGAGCAAAGACCAAGCCATGTTGTTGAATGAATTGTCCGTAGAGCTGCGAGACAGGATTGTGTTGAGGCACAGATCTGGGGAAGGGTACCAAAAAATGTCTGCAGCATTGAAGGTCCCCAAGAACACAGTGGCCTCCATCATTTTTTAATTGAAGAAGTTTGGAACCACCAAGACTCTTCCTAGAGCTGGCTGCCCGGCCAAATTGAGCAATCGGGGGAGAAGGGCCTTGGTCAGGGAGGTGACCAAGAACTCGATGGTCACTCTGACAGAGCTCCAGAGTTCCTATGTGGAGATGGGAGAAACTTCCAGAAGGACAACCATCTCTGCAGCATTCCACCAATCAGGCCTTTATGGTAGAGTGGCCAGACAGAAGCCACTCCTCAGAAAAAGGCACTTGACAGCCCACTTGGAGTTTGCCAAAAGGCACCTAAGATTCTCTGGTCTGATGAAACCAAGATTGAACTCTTTGGCCTGAATGCCAAGCGTCACGTCTGGAAGAAACCTGGCACCATCCCTACGGTGAAGGATGTTGGTGGCAGCATCATGCTGTGGGGATGTTTTTCAGTGGCAGGGACTGGGAGACTAGTCAGGATCGAAGGAAAGATGAACGGAGCAAAGTATAGAGATCCTTGATGAAAACCTGCTCCACAGCGCTCAGGACCTCAGACTGGAGCGAAGGTTTACCTTCAACAGGACAACGACCCTAAGCACACAGCCAAGACAACGCAGGAGTGGCTTCGGGACAAGTCTCTGAATGTCCGTGAGTGTCCCAACCATCATAAAGACCGCTAGACACTGTCTTTATGATGTTATTAGAACAGTCTCTGAATACCCGGAGATAACACCCAAGCTGATGCACACTCATCATCAGCAATCCATCGAGGTAGAGCATGATCTCTTTTTCAGAGTTGTTTTTTAGGTTTGTTGGTCTTTGCGCTTCTGTTGTTTTGAATTGGCCAGAGTGGTGCAGATGTCCTCTTAGTCTGATGTAGCTATGCTGTCGCCAGGTGGCTCTGTTTGTGGCATGGAGTTCCCAGTTTGTTGTGTTTATGTAGCATTATTTGAGGTTGATTTCAAGGGTGTCATTGTATCTTTTCTTTTGCCCCCCCTTGCATTATTTACCTTTGCCAGTTTGGGCAGCCTTAGGTCGGGCATGCGGACACATTGTCTTGTCCATCAGGTGTTGGATCATTTGGGATTCTATGTTGGGGATGTTGGCCTGGGTCAGGAAGCTGACGTTGGTCCGTCGATCCTCCCAACTGATGGTCAGTACGCACTCACACACACACACACCAGCTCCTCCGCAAGGAAGGGAGTCATACCTATGAATAATCCAATCTATGGTTGGTAGCAGGAAGAGACAGTAGATTCTGGAGGAGGAACGGGGTGCCAGGCAACACTCAGTGTAGTGTGTGTGTGCACTGCGTAGGTCATGTCTTTATTCTATAGGCTCTCCTGTCAGACTTCTAACCCTAACATTTAAAGTTAACTTCAGACTCATGGTGTGAGTCTGTAAATGTCATAGCTGAGTGCTTTCCCCGGGCAGGTAGAGCGGTGTAAAGGATGGCGGTGAGCTGTTTTAGCAGTGTGTAGGGGAGCTGAGTCTCTGCGTATGGAGTCGGAGGGAGAACATATGATTTATTATTTGACACATCTCTGCTGGTGTGAAAAAACTCACCGATGAGTAAGACTAGGCGCAGGGTCTGTCGGGAAGGAGGGTGTGTGTGTGTCCCTCTGATATCTCCTGCTGTTCTTCGCCAGAGGGGAGCTCCGACACGATGTTCCAGCCTTTGATGTGTGTGTGCTCTGCAGTATGTGTAGGAGTGCCCCATATTCACACTCTCCCCAGTGGCTCCACAAGGAACCTCACCACGCAACTGCGAACGGTACGGCATAACACAGAACAACATAACAGCACAGCACAGAACGACATAACAACTACATAGAACCACATAACAACAACAGAACCACATAACATTTACATTTAAGTCATTTAGCAGACGCTCTTATCCAGATAACAACAACAACAGCACAGAACCACATAACAACAACACAGAACAACATAACAACAACAGAACAACAGAACAACAACAGAACAACATAACAACAAGATCGAACAACATAGCACAGAACAACATAAGCCAGCTGCACCTTGCAGCACAGCAGAAAACAATGTTGCAGAGCACCGTGCACCAAAGCCCCAACATTGCACCCAGCTATTATAGCACCAGTTAATCTAGGCATTATAGGACTCCGTATCTCCATGGAGACCAGCCACCAGGGCCTAGAAGGGGACCAGCTCAGAATAGTCCCGGGTTGGGAGGAGGAAGAGCCCACGGCCTACATTAGGTTTTAGTCTGCTGAGTACGTCACTGCATACGCATAACCCATATTAGCAAGCTCGTGGGTGGCCAGTCAGAAGGAGAGACTGATAGAGGAGAGGAAGAGATTAATACAGTGAGGGAAAAAAGTATTTGATCCCCTGCTGATTTTGTACGTTTGCCCACTGACAAAGAAATGATCAGTCTATAATTTTAATGGTAGGTTTATTTGAATAGTGAGAGACAGAATAACAACAAAAAAATCCAGAAAAACGCATGTCAAAAATGTTATAAATTGATTTGCATTTTAATGAGGGAAATAAGTATTTGACCCCCTCTCAATCAGAAAGATTTCTGGCTCCCAGGTGTCTTTTATACAGGTGACGAGCTGAGATTAGGAGCACACTCTTAAAGGGAGTGCTCCTAATCTCAGCTTGTTACCTGTATAAAAGACACCTGTCCACAGAAGCAATCAATCAATCAGATTCCAAATTCTCCACCATGGCCAAGACCAAAGAGCTCTCCAAGGATGTCAGGGACAAGATTGTAGACCTACACAAGGCTGGAATGGGCTACAAGACCATCGCCAAGCAGCTTGGTGAGAAGGTGACAACAGTTGGTGCGATTATTTGCAAATGGAAGAAACACAAAAGAACTGTCAATCTCCCTTGGCCTGGGGCTCCATGCAAGATCTCACCTCGTGGAGTTGCAATGATCATGAGAACGGTGAGGAATCAGCCCAGAACTACGCGGGAGGATCTTGTCAATGATCTCAAGACAGCTGGGACCATAGTCACCAAGAAAACAATTGGTAACACACTACGCCGTGAAGGACTGAAATCCTGCAGTGCCCACAAGGTCCCCCTGCTCAAGAAAGCGCATATACATGCCCATCTGAAGTTTGCCAATGAACATCTGAACGATTCAGAGGAGAACTGGGTGAAAGTGTTGTGGTCAGATGAGACCAAAATTGAGCTATTTGGCATCAACTCAACTCGCCGTGTTTGGAGGAGGAGGAATGCTGCCTATGACCCCAAGAATACCATCCCCACCGTCAAACATGGAGGTGGAAACATTATGCTTTGGGGGTGTTTTTCTGCTAAGGGGACAGGACAACTTCACCGCATCAAAGGGACGATGGACGGGGCCATGTACCGTCAAATCTTGGGTGAGAACCTCCTTCCCTCAGCCAGGGCATTGAAAATGGGTCGTGGATGGGTATTCCAACATGACAATGACCCAAAACACACGGCCAAGGCAACAAAGGAGTGGCTCAAGAAGAAGCACATTAAGGTCCTGGAGTGGCCTAGCCAGTCTCCAGACCTTAATCCCATAGAAAATCTGTGGAGGGAGCTGAAGGTTCGAGTTGCCAAACGTCAGGCTCGAAACCTTAATGACTTGGAGAAGATCTGCAAAGAGGAGTGGAACAAAATCCCTCCTGAGATGTGTGCAAACCTGGTGGCCAACTACAAGAAACGTCTGACCTCTGTGATTGCCAACAAGGGTTTTGCCACCAAGTACTAAGTCATGTTTTGCAGAGGGGTCAAATACTTATTTCCCTCATTAAAATGCAAATCAATTTATAAAATGTTTTACATGCGTTTTTCTGGATTTTTTTGTTGTTATTCTGTCTCTCACTGTTCAAGTAAACCTACCATTAAAATTATAGACTGATCATTTCTTTGTCAGTGGGCAAACATACAAAATCAGCAGGGGATCAAATACTTTTTTCCCTCACTGTATGGTTATGAAAGTAAGGATTGTTAATGTATCATTCCTGTAACACCATTTACTTTATGATTTCATTATGCTTAGAGCTGTTGTAGCTTTCTACTTTTAGCCTGGTGGTGATGGCCTGCTATGGTTGAAAAACATTACACACTCTCTAGCCCCACAAAGAGCCATTACTTCCATACTTTTAGCACTTTCTAAACTCCTTTGAAAGTCCCCAAGTGCTAGTCTCCACTCTGACTCCATTTTGAAATCCCAGTCAGCCTAGTCCTAGGGCATTGAGGGAACTAGCACATCAGAGCAGTCAGTGTGTTGTATAATCATGTTTATAGATGGGATCTGAGTGGAGTGATTATTGCTGTGTGTTTATACAGCCCTAGCTCCTGTTGAAATGCTAATTGGTTCTGAGTAAGAGGAACACATTGGGTTGGTGTTGACATGCTAATTGGTTCTGAGTAAGAGGAACACATTGGGTTGGTGTTGACATGCTAATTGGTTCTGAGTAAGAGGAACACATTGGGTTGGTGTTGACATGCTAATTGGTTCTGAGTAAGAGGAACACATTGGGTTGGTGTTGACATGCTAATTGGTTCTGAGTAAGAGGAACACATTGGGTTGGTGTTGACATGCTAATTGGTTCTGAGTAAGAGGAACACATTGGGTTGGTGTTGACATCAATTCATTAGTTCAGACCAGACCAGCGGAGCGTCACACACACTGGTGATGAACTCATATTTTCCACTGTGTGTGTGTTAAACTGTGGGTCAGAGAGAGAACAGGCCTGAGGGTGAACTGAGAAGACAGACACCATCATCACATTCACTACTGAACTGAACTGGTCCTACTAGTCTCAGTGGACAGAGTGGCTGTTAGCTAGGGCCTGAGGTGAGAGGGATATACTTAATGTAGTGTTAGTACTATATCGCCCCTGCAATAATACATTGAGATCCTGCTAAGTTACTAGAGGGGCTATGTCATAAACCATTAAAGTTCCAGAATGGGTTGAAAATGGCAGCCATATTGGTCAGAGAGAAGTCCAAACCAGTCTAATTGGAATGAATGGCAGTAGAGGCATATTCTTCTTATTCAGAAAAATTAAAGTAAGGCATGTGATAAAAATCAGAAATGGAGTAATAGAATTATTGTCAGCCTAAAATATTGTAATATACAGTGCATTCGGAAAGTATTCAGACCCCTTGACATTTTCCACATTTTGTTACGTTACATCCTTGTTCTAAAATGGATTAAATAAAAAAATATCCTTATCAATCTACACACAATACCCCATAATGACAAAGCGAAAAAACAGGTTTTTAGAAATGTTGGTAAATGTATACAAAAAAAAAAAAGATATCACATTTACATAAGTATTCAGACCCATTACATTTACATTTTAGTCATTTAGCAGACGCTCTTATCCAGAGCGACTTACAGTTATTGAGTGCATACATTTTATTTATTTTTTATACAGACCCCTTGCTATGAGACTCGAAATTGAACTCCGGTGCATCCTGTTTCCAATTATCATCCTTGAGATGTCTCTACAACTTGGTTGGAGGCCACCTGTGGTAAATTCAATTGATTGGACATGATTTGGATAAGCACACACCTGTCTACTGTGGGACCTATATAAGGTCCCACAGTTGACAGTGCATGTCAGAGCAAAAACCAATCCGGTCGAAGGAATGTCCGTAGTGCTCAGAGACAGGATTGTGTCGAGGCACAGATCTGGGGAAGGGTAGAAAAACATTTCTGCAGTATTGAAGGTCCCCAAGAACACAGTGGGCTCCATCATTCATAAATGGAAAAAGTGTAGAACCACCAAGACTCTTCCTAGAGCTGACCGCCCAACCAAACTGAGCAATCGGTGGAGAAGGGCCTTGGTCAGGGAGGTAACCAAGAACCCGATGTCACTCTGACAGAGCTCTAGAGTTCCTCTGTGGAGATGGGAGAACCTTCCAGAAGGACAACCATCTCTGCAGCACTCCACCAATCAGGCCATTATGGTAGAGTGGCCAGACGGAAGCCCTCCTCAGTAAAAGGCACATGACAGCCTGCTTGGAGACTCTCAGACCATGAGAAACAAGATTCTCTGGTCTGATGAAACCAAAATTGAATTATTTGACCTGAATGCCAAGCGTCACGTCTGGAGGAAACCTGGCACCATCCCTACAGTGAAGCATGGTGGTGGCAGCATCTGAATGTCCTTGAGTGGCCCAGCCATGGCCCGGACTTGAACCCGATCGAACATCTCTGGAGTGACCTGAAAATAGCTGTGCAGAGACGCTCCCCATCCAACCTGACAGAGCTTGAGAGGATATGCAGAGAAGAATGGGAGAAACTCCCCAAATACAGGTGTGCCAAACTTGTAGCGTCATACCCAAGAAGCCTTGAGGCTGTAATCGCTGCCAAATGTGCTTCAACAAAGTATTGAGTAAAGGGTCTGAATACTTATGTAAATGTGATATTTCATTTTTTTTATTTTTTTTTATACATTTGCAAACATTTCTAAAAACCTGTTTTTGCTTTGTCATTATGGGGTATTGTGTCTAGATTGATGAGGGGGGGGGGAAAAACATTTTAATCCATTTTAGAATAGGGCTGTAATGTAACAAAATGTGGAAGAAAATCAAGGGGTCTGAATACTTTCCGAATGCACTGTAATTATAAACACAGTTTATATGGGTTTTTATACCAATTTTCTGTATAAATAGTCTCTAAAATTTATGTAAACAGTCCACGAATGTATCAATTTTTGTTTTCTTGGAAAGCTGTGAGTGCTATTATATGATACAATATTAGTACCTGTTGCATTTACAACTGGTCTAAGTCTTATCATCAACTGATTTAAGCCAGTGTATGGCTGTGGTTTGACTGCATTGTTTAAATGGAATGTTGGCATATTGGCAGTTAATTAAACACTTTTATGGAATCATTCTTCTAAAACTGACTGACTAGCTAGCTAACACACATACACTGCAGATAAATTCTTAAAATTAATTCATTGAAAGGGAAGTCCTCTCAGCTCCCCTGGCCCATGTTTTGCAGGAAGATACACCACCAATGCCACCAGTGAGTCGTTGCCCCTGAGTCACTGTGTCCTGATGTCCTCTGAAAGGGAAGTCCTCTCAGCTCCCCTGGCCACGTCTCAGTCTCAGTCCTGACCGGCAGCCATGTGGCTCTTCCTGTACGTTGCCATGGCGATCTGCACTCCCCCTCCCCCAGCCCTGGTGATGAGGGATGCTGATTAGGCAGCAGCGGACTCAAACTAAAACAACATTCCACCAGGCCATGCGAGGGCCAGCCTGTCAGTCAGCCGGGCGGTGATAAGGTGGGTCTGTGTCCATGTGCCTACGTGCTGCTCGGCCAGCCATGTCCTCTGTACTCTCTCTGTCTGTCTCGCCCACAGTGACCTAATGACACCCCAGACACAGCTCACTCTCTGCCCTGCCCACTGGAGAGGGAGAGACTGGGAGTAAGGGTGGGGGCATCCGGGCCTTTTAGGGTAATTAGCATCCACTTCTTGGTTGTTGGTATGCTGACGTTTCATTGGTGTGTTGCTGGTGGGGTTTAGCCAGGGGAGAACGACTGCCCCCCCTCATTGAAGCCAAGGAGGATCAAAGCGTTGTTAGCAGAAAACAAGATCCCCCATTATAGTAAATGGAAAATTGCAATCTTCGTGTAAATATATATATTTTAAGACAATCATGGTACCAATAATTGCTTCTGATACTCCAGATGTATGTCCTTGAACCGATTTATTTTAAAATCGCACACAGAAGAAGTTATCAATCAAATCAAATGTGGTCGCTTACACATATTTAGCAGATGTTATTGTGGGTGTAGCGAAATGCTTGTGTTCCTAGCTCCAACAGTGCAGTAGTATCTAACAATTCACAACAATACACACACATCTAAAAGTAAAAGAATGAAATTTAGAAATATATAAATATTAAGACGAAAAATGTCAGAGTCCAGAGTATAAATATATATACACTACCAGTCAAAAGTTTGGACACACCTACTCATTCTAGGATTTTTCTTTATTTTTACTATTTTTTACATTGTAGAATAATAGTGAAGACATCAAAACGATGAAATAACACCTATGGAATCATGTGGTAACCAAAAAAGTGTTAAACAAATCAAAATATATTTTATATTTGAGATTCTTCAAATAGCCACACTTTGCCTTGATGACAGCTTTGCACACTTTTGGCATTCTCTCAACCAGCTTCATGAGGTAGTCACCTGGAATGCATTTCAATTAACAGGTGTGCTTTGTTAAAAGTTAATTTGTGGAATTTCTTTCCTTCTTAATGCATTTGAGCCAATCAATTGTGTTGTGACAAGGTAGAAGATGCCCTATTTGGTAAAAGACCAAGTCCATATTATGGCAAGAACAGCTCAAATAAGCAAAGAAAATGACTGTCCATCATTACTTTAAGACATGAAGGTAAGTCAATACGAAAAATTTCAAGAACTTTTCAAGTTTCTTCAAGTGCAGTCGCAAAAACCATCAAGCACTATGATGAAACGGGCTCTCATCAGGACCGCCACAGGAATGGAAGACCCAGATTTACCTCTGCTGCAGAGGATAAGTTCATTAAAGTTACCAGCCTCAGAAATTGCAGCCCAAATAAATGTTTCACAGAGTTCAAGTAACAGACACATCTCAACATCAACTGTTCAGAGAGGGCTGTGTGAATCAGGCCTTCATGGTTCTATTGCTGCAAAGAAACCACTACTAAAGGACACCAATAAGAAGAAGAGACCTGCTTGGGCCAAGAAACACGAGCAATGGACATCAGACCGGTGGAAATTTGTCCAAATTGTTGATTTTTGGTTCTTTGTGAGACGCGGTGTGGGTAAACGGATGATCTCCGCATGTGTATTTCCCACCGTAAAGCACGGAGGAGGAGGTGTAATGGGGTAGGGGTGCTTTGCTGGTGACACTGTCTGTGATTTATTTAGAATTCAAGGCACACTTAACCAGCATGGCTACCACAGCGTTCTGCAGCGATAGGCCATCCAATCTGGTTTGGGCTTAGTGGGACTATAATTTGTTTTTCAACAGGACAATGACCCAACACACCTCCAGGCTGTGTAAGGGCTATTTTACCAAGAAGGAGAGTGATGGAGAAGGAAATCAGCCAACAAGTGCTCAGCATATGTGGGAACTCCTTCAAGACTGTTGGAAAAGCATTCCAGGTGAAGCTGGTTGAGAGAATGCCAAGAGTGTGCAAAGCTGTCATCAAGGCAAAGGGTGGCTATTTGAAGAATTTCAAATATAAAATATATTTTGATTTGTTTAACACTTTTTTGGTTACTACATGATTCCGTATATGTTATTTCATAGTGTTGATGTCTTCACTATTATTCAACAATGTAGAAAATTGTAAAAATTAAGAAAAACCCTGGAATGAGTAGGTGTGTCCAAACTTTTGACTGGTACTGTGTAATAAACAGTTGAAATCAGAAGTTTACAGAGGAAATTTCTCCAGAAAGTACGATCTTTGCCCCCATGTGCAGTTGTAAACCGTAGTCTGTCTTTTTTATGCCGGTTTTGGAGCAGTGGCTTCTTCCTTGCTGAGGGGCCTTTCAGGTTATGTCGATATAGAACTATTTTTACTGTGGATATAGATACTTTTGTACCTGTTTCCTCCAGCGTCTTCACGAGGTCCTTTGCTGTTGTTCTGGGATTGATTTGCACTTTTCGCACCAATGTACGTTCATCTCTAGGAGACAGAACGCGTCTCCTTCCTGAGCGGTATGACGGCTGCATGGTCCCATGGTGTTTATACTTGCATACTATTGTTTGTACAGATGAATGTGGTACCTTCATGCGTTTGGAATTTGCTCCCAAAGATGAACCAGACTTGTGGAGGTCTACAAATTGTTTTTTGAGGTCTTGGCTGATTTATTTTTATTTTCCCATGATGTCAAGCAAAGAGGCACTGAGTTTGAAGGTAGGCCTTGAAATACATCCACAGGTACACCTCCAATTGACTCAAATGATGTCAATTAGCCTATCAGAAGCTTCTAAAGCCAATTTTCCAAGCTGTTTAAAGGCACAGTCAACTTAGTGTATGTAAACTTCTGACCCAGTGGAATTGTGATGCAGTGAATTAGAAGTGAAATAATATGTCTGTAAACAATTGTTGGAAAAATTACTTGTGTCATGCACAAAGTAGATGTCCTAACCGACTTGCCAAAACTATAGTTTGTTTACAAGAAATTTGTGGAGTGGTTGAAAAATGAGTTGTAATGACTCCAACCTAAGTGTATGTAAACTTCCAACTTCAACTGTATTATGTATGATCTGCTGCAATGACAGTGTTCTCCGGTTGCTTTGTGTTAGACTCTGGCTCTGCGAGGCTCTCTTTTTTTTTCCAGAGAGAGCTGTGGTGTGGTGAATCTCTGTTTTTTTTTTGCTAACTTTTCTTTATGTCTGAAAGGTATTGCCGGCGACAAAGACTGTACTTTTATTTCTTGCAACCATCATGATTGCAGTAATGTATTTAAAAGTCCCGCCAACCCCTCAGAAGAAAGGTCATCTTACCATCTTTGGCATGTATTAAACCATCAACATTCTATTGTTTAGTATTTTAATCAACATTTAATTTAATTTAATTTATATTGACAGAGGGGTACAAAGAAAACAAAGGGTAGTCACGTCAACCCTCCCTCCACCTGAAGCGCTGACACAACGCAGAATATTTTACCACAAACACTGCAGCAGAAGTGAACTCCTCTGCTACTCTTTCGTTCGTGTGAGGCTACAATACATCAAGTTTCCCAGGGAAGCTGTGAAGCACGGGTGAAGCCAGCTGTAGCCTATTGCATGATTGTGTTCATGAGTCTGTTATTAAAGGTGTATGTTTACTGATTTTCATTAAATCATGTATGGCTACAAATATTGTATATACAGTACCAGTCAAAAGTTTGGACACACCTACTCATTCAAGGGTTTTTCTTTATTTTTACTATTTTCTACGTTGTAGAATAATAGTGAAGACATCAAAACTATGAATTAACACATATGGAATCATGTAGTAACCAAAAAAAAGGGCACGCTCCAACATAATTTACAAACAAAGCATGTGTTTACTGAGTCCGCCAGATCAGAGGTAGTAGGGATGACCAGGGATGTTCTCTTGATAAGTGTGTGAATTAGACCATCTTCCTGTCCTGCTAAGCATTCAAAATGTAACGAGAACTTTTGGGTGTCAGGGAAAATGTATGGTGTAAAAAGTACATAATTTTCTTTAGGAATGTAGTGAAGTAAAAGTCAAAGTTGTCAAAAATATAAATAGTGAAGTAAAGTACAGATAAAAAAAAAAATACTTAAGTAGTACTTTCAAGTATTTTTACTTAAGTACTTTACACCACTGGCAATATTGCCACTCTAGCATGGTGGTGGGAAATTGCATGGCATACGGTTCCTGACAGTCCATCCAGCATCTGTGTGAGGCGTCTCTGGAAGTGCTGTGGCGCTGAGGATATTTCAAAGGGGAGTCTGTTGAAACGATATTTTCCAAAAGGTGTTATGAAAGTGGTGAGTGGGGCTGAGTCTTTGTGTAGTGGGATCTACCAGAACTCCGCTGTGGCGTCTAGCTTGGAGAAAGCTGTGCAAAGCTGTCATCAAGGCAAAGGGTGGTATAAAATATACAATATATTTTGATTTGTTTAACACTTTTCTGGTTACTACTTGATTCCATATGTGTTATTTCATAGTTTTGATGTCTTCACTATTATTCTACAATGTAGAAAATAGTAAAAATAAAGAAAAACCCTGGAATGAGTAGGTGTATCCAAACTTTTGACTGGTACTGTATATATTATTATTATTATTTATTTATTATGCTGCTGATGTTGTTGTCAACAAGGGATGTGAAGGCATCTAGAGAGGCTTTATGGAGGAATGATGTGCCATGTGCAAGACTGCCCTCTGCTGCTACAGATGGATAGGAAGAAAAAGGGGGTCAAAGTAGGTCAAAGAGAGAGAAAGAGATAAAGGGAGCGAGAGAGGGAGAGGATGAGGGGGATGTCTTGGCAGCCTATTCTTTCTTTTTCTTTCAATTCTCCTGCATTTGAAATGGAAAATCCCCCCACCGTGTTCCAGTGTCAAACCTGTGGGAGGAACATCTGCCAATTAAGAACTACTGTATCATGAATTAAGCCTACTTCAGATGTAAATGTCGAGGACAAGCTGTCGAGCTCGGCTGAAAGTGGAGGAGGAAAGGGAGACGCATCGAGACGAGATGACACTGCAGCAGCAGGCTCCGCTCTGATATACTGATATCAATGACATCATTCTCAGTGCTCGGGAGTTGAGAGGGCGATGCATGACTGGAAGGATAGGTCATTCAGTATTTTGGGATTGAGAATCAGTTGACCCAGCCAGCAGTCATGTTTTATATATGAGTTATAGGTGTGTAATAGATGTAGGGCCATCAGGACTCATAATCCAATCACAGCTATACTGGTTTGATGGAGACCATATCAGATCAGGCCTGCTGATACTGGGTAGTCTAGGCTTAGAACAACTGTGTCCTGATGCATTTTAATATGTCCGTCTGTCGACATAAAAAATAAATAAATAATATTAGCCGCTGATATTGTGCAATCTATTGCTTTATTTGTTTCTGCCATTAGGATTACATTTTAGTCATTTAGCAGACGCTCTTATCCAGAGTGACTTACAGTTGAATTGTGATGTGGTAAGTAATTTGATCTGTTTTAGACCAACTTGTCTATTTAACATTATGTGACCCCTGACATCTAAGGGTGGTAAACCATTGCATAACAGTGGCATTTAAAATGCATCTCAACACTTCTGCCAAGTGTTATAATCAGAGTGATGAGTTTACAAGGCCAGTGTTATGGGAGAGAGAGCTGCACTGTTACAATATAACCAGCAGTGGGCAGCAGATGCATATGGCACTGATATGCAGAAAGTTTGTCTTTACATCCTTTTTATGGTACAGTTTTATTTTCTGCATATGTAAATGAAAGACTGTTAAAGAGGGCTGAACTTCCTGATTTATCCTCGGTTTCAATTCTCCTTATTAGGATGAATGTGGGTGTCTCGTGCCTGTGTGTGTGTTCGAATATGGAAGCGTTTGTACTTTCACTCTGCCAAAACAGTACAAAGTTAGTCACTCACCCTTCTAGATAACTTGAAACAGTCTAACCAGGTCTTGGGTCTGGAAAGTAGCCTAGACTAGCTAGTAAGCTAGCCAATTTATTTAGCCAATTAGCTTCAGCCGGCCGGAGCGATCTACATTGTGTAATTTACCGATGGTCCCTAACTTGCCCATAGGGATATCCAATATCAAACCAAATTGACCATGGGCATTACGATCCGGTCCTGTGCAGCTGCGCTCCAAATTGATTATTACTTGGGTGCTGCCAGCTGTGGGCATGTGGGCTGGATTGAAATATACCCAACCCAAGGAAAACTGTTACGTACCCTTTATTCCATGACATATTTTTTTCTGGACTGACATTATGACAAAAAATATCCTATTTACACAATGTAGTCAATTATGACACTAGAATTAATGTTTCTGACTCATATCGATGCCACGTAGGCCATTTTCAAAAGGAGAAGTTGCTTATTACGTTCAGTTGCTCTTTAATTGTATTTAAGGCTATTTCTCTACTAATTTGACAAATTTTCCCTGTTCTCACCTTTATCTCTCTCCTCCTCCCAGGCTGAAAGGGGTTAGTGCCATTGGCCCAGTTTGCCAATGACACTATCTGGCTGTGTTCTATACAGGTCAGGTACACTCAGGTTGTTTGTATATGGATGGAAGATAGGGGAAGACAGTGGGTGGCAGGTGGAGACAGAGAGGACAGGGGCATAGCCACCTTCACTGACTGAGTGGCCCAGACAGCACTTCTACAGAACATTACCATTCTCCACAGGTCCTTCTGTGCGTGTGTGTGTCTTCTCAGCCAGGCGCTCAGTCAGTCGTCATCACTCCTCCTCTAATGCAACTGGTCCCTCTCTTTCTTTCTCTCCTCACAGACTCCCTGACATCTGTCTCTCTTCTCCATACATCTTTTCATCCCTTCGTCCTTCCATCCCTCCATCCGCCTGTGGAGATGGAGATTGCTGTAGATGGCTGAAGAGCTGTGTATTGGCTGGTTTCGCATTGTTGCAGGTATGAGCACCTCTCTCTTTCCTCACCTATCTGTCAACTTCCTGTGTATAGGTGTATTACAGTACTGCACTTTGTGGTGCTTACATTTACATTTTAGTCATTTAGCAGACGCTCTTATCCAGAGCGACTTACAGGAGCAATTAGGGTTAAGTGCCTTGCTTAAAGGCACATCGACAGATTTTTTACCTAGTCGGCTCGGGGATTAGAACCAGCGACCTTTCGGTTACTGGCACAACGCTCTTAACCACTAAGCTACCTGCCGCCCACAAGTGTGTGTGTGTTCTGTAGTTGTGTTGTCTGTGTTCGTGTGCGTATGTATACATGCCCCTCCATGTGTACCTGTTACTCTGTGAGTTGAGTGTGTGGTGTTTGGTGCAGAGAGGCCTCACAGAGAGGTTTACACTGAACAAAAATATAAATGCACCATGTAAAGATAACAGACATTTTCCATATGCACAAAAAGTGCACAAATGTGTTAGTAAGTATTTCTGCTTTGCCAAGATAATCCATACACCTGACAGGTGTGGCATATCAACAAGTTGATTAAACAGCATGATCATTACACAGGTGCACCTTGTGCTGGGGACATTAAAAGGCCACTCTAAAATGACAATGTAATGTTCCTTTCTCTAAGCTGCCTCCAACGTAGTTATAGAGAATTTGGTAGTACGTCCAACTGGCCTCACAACCACAGACCACTTGTAACCATGCCAGCCCAGGACCTCCACATCCGGCTTCTTCACCTGCGAGATTGTCAGAGACCAGCCACCCGTACAGTTGATGAAACTGTGGGTTTGCACAACCAAAGAATTTCTGCACAAACTATCTTAAACATCTCAGCGAAGCTCATCTGCGTGCTTGTCGTCATCACCAGGGTCTTGACCTGATTGCAGTTCAGCGTCGTAACTGACTTCAGTGGGCAAATGCTCACCTTCGATGGACACTGGCACGCTGGAGAAGTGTGCTCTTCACAGATGAATCCCTGGTACAATTGTACCGGGCAGATGGCAGACAGCGTGTATGGCGTCATGTGGGCAAGCGGTTTGCTGATGTCAACGTTGTGAACAGAGTGCCCCATGGTGGTGGTAGGGTTACGGTACGGGCAGGCATAAGCTACGGACAACGAACACAATTGCATTTTATCTAGGGCAATTTGAATGCACAGAGATAACGTGATGAGATCCTGAGGCCCAATGTTGAGCCATTCATCTGCAGCTATCACCTCATGTTACAGCATGATAATGCATGGCCCCATGTCGCAAGGATCTGTAAACAATTCATGGAAGCTGAAAATGCCCCAGTTCTTCCATGGCCTTCATACTTACCAGACATGTCACCTATTGAGCAAGTTTGGGATGCTCTGGATCAACGTGTACAACAGCATGTTCCAGTTCCCGCCAATATCCAGCAACTTCACACAGCCATTGAAGAGGAGGGGGACAACATTCCACAGGCAACAATCAACAGCCTGATCAACTCTATGCGAAGGAGATGTGTTGCGCTGCATGAGTCAAATCGTCGTCACACCAGATACTAACTGGTTTCCAGATCCACGCCACTAACTTTTTTAAAGGTATCTGTGACCAACAAAGGCATATCTGTATTCCCAGTCATGTGAAATCCATAGATTAGGGCCTAATTTATTTATTTCAATTGACTGATTTCCTTATATGAACTGTAAACTCAGTAAAATCTTTGAAATTGTTGCATGTTGCATTTATATTTTTGTTCAGTGTACATTTTTACATTGTAGTCATTTAGCACACACTCTTATCCAGAGCGAAATACACGAGCAATTAGGGTTAAGTGCCTTGCTCAAGGGCACATCGACAGATGTTTCACCTAGGATTCGAACCTGCAACCTTTCGGGTTACTGGCCCAACGCTCTTACCCACTAGAGGTAGAGAGGTAACAGAACAGTTTCCCTGTGATTTGCTGCTGTCCTTAAAGGATCCTCTAGTCTAGCTGCAGTAGAAACGGGTCAGGAGCTAATACAGTTTGTCACTGTCACACAGCCAGGTCCCAGAGAGGGTAGAGCTGCACTAGAAAGCGGTAGATGAGGTGAGGAAACAGAGGGCAAATGTCACCCAGTCTTCTTCTCTCTCTGCTTTGTCTCTCTTCATATCTGTCTTTTATTTCCTTTTCTAAGTCATTTCTCTCCCCCTCTCTCTCGTTATCATTCTCTCCCTGTCTGTGTGTTTTCTGGCCTGGCTGTGTTCAGAGCTCCTCTTACTGGCTATCGGACTGTACTGTAGTTGAGCAGAGTGCTGGTACCCATCTGAACTTATGGGAGATACCATTATCTGTCTATTGCTAGACAGCACATGGAGGCTTTTGTACCAGCCCAGCTCTAACTAAAGTATAAAAGATTACGCTACCAAACCTGTTCGCAGGGTTGGTTAACTCTTGAGGTGCCTCTGGTCTCTCTCGACCAATTTAGGTAAATCCTCCTTTAGTTTTAGTGCCCCCCATTGTTGGAATAACCTGCAAAAATCCTTGCATCTTGATTCCCTTCTGCCGCTAGTGCATTTTAGGACTCTGGTGTTAAATGAATTCATTGAGGATTGCAGTTGTTTCGATTGATTGTTGAAATTGTAGTATTGTAATTGTACCTTGTCTTTTTAGGACTCTGGTGTTAAATGAATTCATTGAGGATTGCAGTTGTTTCGATTGATTGTTGAAATTATAGTATTGTAATTGTACCTTGTCTTTTTTTAGTTTTGTATTATTATTCTTGTTTTATTTGGAATGTTCATTTTCTTGATTGTGAAATGTTTTGTACTCAGGGCACCATTGTGAATTTGACCCTGGTGTCAATTGGGCTCCCCTGAATAATAAAAAAAAAAAAAAAAAAATAACATAACAAATCACCTGATTCAACTAATTAATTAATCACAGTCTTCAATTTAGACCATCATTGGTTGAATCAGGTGTGTTAGAGCTGGGCTGGAACAAAAGCCTGCATACCCTGGACCGTAGCTCTCCTGGGCCGGAGTTAGCATTTGTCAATAAGCATGCTTGCTGTAGGCTGTTATTGTAACAGTGATTCCACAGTCCTCTCTGTTAACCAGTGTAAATCTCCTCCACAGCCCTGTCAACAGACACAGGATGAGACTGCACCCATGGGGGTGCAGTGAAACTGCCATGCTCTGAGGAGTTTTGTCCATTCTAGTAATTGTATTTCTATGGCTGGAACACTGGAGTAGAGCTCAGGGAATGGTAGCCTTCCGCTCTAAATACTCTATGGAGATATCTATTACACTCCTCTGCTTTCCTGTTCTCTCCTCTCCTCCCATCACCTCTTTTCTCTCTTCTCGTCTCTCCTTCCTTCCCTCTCTCGATCGGTTGTCTTGCGTGTCCTCCTGATTCCCTGTGTTTCTTTGTCTTGTGGCCTCCTTGCCCCTCTCATGTTGTAGTAGTCCCTGTTGGGAAAGGTGCCAGTTTCCCAACCCCTTGCTGCTGGTTGTAAGTGTCCAGTTTTCTCATAGTGAACTCTGCCGTCTCATCTCTTCTCTCTATGCCACTATGGGGCGGCAGGTAGCTTAGTGGTTAAGAGTGTTGTGCCAGTAACCGAAAGGTCACTGGTTCTAATCCCCGAACTGACTAGGTAAAAAATCTGTCGATGTGCCCTTGAGCAAGGCACTTAACCATAATTGCTCCTGTAAGTCACTCTGGATAAGAGCGTCTGCTAAATGACTTAAATGTAAAATGTATCCAGAATCAAAACACGGCTTAGAGCTGCAGGCTTTATTTAGCAAATTCTCCCTTCCCTCCCTCCCCCTTTTCCTCACTTTTCACCGGCTGGCGGCTTAATCTCCTGTGAGCACTGGGGGGCAGTGGAGGAGAGAAGCGACCTTGTCTGGCAGAGCGAGGGGGGAGGGAGCGACAGATAAAGCAGGGGACTCCTCTCAGGAAGCATCTGCTGGCTGTTAAGTATACAAAGGGAGGGAGCATGCCGTGGCTTAATGAGGGGGAGAGAGGGGAGAGGAGCAAGCAATGAAGGGGCAAGGGAGGAAAAGAGAGGAGAGGAGAGAAGAAGAGGGAGAGAGGGAGAGAGACAGAAAGGGAGAGTGACAGGGAGGCATGGACCTTTCACATGGGCCTGAGCATGAATGGGGAGAATGCATTGTGCATGAGGAAACACAGGGCTGGCTCAATTTAAAGAGTGAAAACATGTGTCTCTCATTATGTTTTCCTGTTTAAGAAACCTATCTTACATCTGTCTTTAAATCCTAATCGTTTATAGATTTAGTATATTCTGCAGCTGCAATCATTTGTTGTATTACAAGAGTAGCTCTGTTGTTATGGAGGCCTCAGCAGTGCTAGTCTAATTGTCAGTCTGTCCTGCAGCTCAGTCTCTGCTCCACAGCCAGAAACATAAACATCCTCTCTCTCCCTCTCCCCCTTCTCTCTCTCCCTCTCCCCCTTCTCTCTCTCTATTCTCCCCCTTCTCTCTCTCTTCCTCCCCCATTTCTCTCTTTCTCCCCAATCTCTCTATTTCTCCCCATCTCTATCTATCTCCCCCATCTCTCTCTTTCTCCCATCTCTCTCTTTCTCCCCCATTTCTCTCTTTCTCCCCATCTCTCTCTTTCTCCCCCATCTCTCTCTTTCTCCTCCATCTCTCTCTCTTTCTCTCTTTGTTTTTGATCCGTTACGGTCCTGTTACACTTGAGGGAATGCTTCCTTTGAAATCAATGAAAGCTGTTATACTGTCCGTGTTGCGCTCGCATTGCGTCACGTCCAATTGCAGCATCCAAGCTCAAGAATCGCCAAGGTTCAATTCTCGATGGCTGACGATTTCGCGTTCATTCTATCTTGTGTATTGAATTAATGAGAAATAATGTTGATCTTGGTTGCATATGCCCTCCACTAGACACCACTGGTTATTTTACTAAGATTTATGAAGTCAAGAAGCTACTAGCTAACAGAAACTCTAGCTAGCTAGCTACATTGACTATTTTCACAATGTAAACAAAATCAACTTGTGTAATTAGAGGATAATTTAGTACAACCACAAGCAACAGTTGAATTAGTACTTGCAAAATACTGGACCAAAGCTATTGATGGATGAATATGTTATAGTACAGTAGGGAGAAATAGAATAAAGACGCTCTTCCCCTCTGCTCCTCCGCTCTCAAAACAACTCACTCTGTGAAGCAGGTAGAACATCACATTGACACGACACTGATGGCAACGCGACGCGTGTAGTGGAGCTGAAGTGTTTGTGGTCATCCTTTACTCTGGCTCCCACCCACCCCCTCATGTAAAATCAATCACCAGCCTCCATGCACACACACACACACCTCTCTCTTTCTCTCCCCTCCCTCCCTCCCTTTCTCGCTCCCTCTCTCCCTCCTCCATTCTCGCTGGCGGCAGGCTGAGAGTAGTGGTACACACAGGGAGGGTGGGAGGGTGGGATAGAGAGCGGGAGAGCAGTCATACTGAGCCAGCAGGCTTAGCAAAAACAGCGATCTAGAAAAGGCAGAGAGAAGGCAGAGCACTGTGAAAATAGAGATTTTAAAATACAGATAGAGAGCGGGAGAGCAGTCATACTGAGCCAGCAGGCTTAGCAAAAACAGCGATCTAGAAAAGGCAGAGAGAAGGCAGAGCACTGTGAAAATAGAGATTTTAAAATACAGTCAACCTACAGAAAAAGTAATATAGCAGCTAGGAGGGGAAATACATTTATTCTGTAACAGGATCAGGGGGTGAGTGTGTTGGGGAGTGTGTCCTCAACATGGGCTGTTAATTCATTTCAACCTGCTCGTTATTCTGTTAACGAGCAAATCATTAATCTAATTCATCACCCGGCAGAGTCTACACACTTCAGCGTCACAAGGCAGGCAGGGGAGGGGTGTGTGTTCTCTATGCGTTAACATGCCTGTGTATGTGGGTGAGAAGGTGTGTGTGCATGCGTGTGTGAGGGAGGGAGGGAGAGAGGCTACTAGTAGGGCCAGGCTGTCAGAGGATGCAAGCTAAATGCCATGTGACTCTGCAGAGAACCTCAGGGATTGGCTGAGAGCAGCTGTGACCTCAGCAAGCATCGTTCCCTCTTTCTCTCTCGCTCTGCCCCCCTCCCCCCTCCATCCCTCCCCCTCTAACCCCTATTTTTCCACATTTTTTCAGAATAGCTTTTTTTCCCCCTTCCTCAGCGTCCTCAGCTGATTGTGTAGGTTAGTAGCAGCATCAATGGCCTAAGCCCCAGCCCCTGCCTCTCTCGGGCTACCGATCGGCACAGAGCCCAGCCAGCCCCACCTCTCTGCCCAGCCGCGGTGCATGGACCCTGGGCCAGTTGACAGACGACGTGTGGGGGTGTTGGAGGCTGTGTGTTAGCCGTAGCGCTAGGTTAGTCTCTGTGCTCTAGTTTATCCATATAATTTGCTAACCAGGGGCTTCTCCCCCCTCCTGTGTTCTTTCCAGGCTCCTTGGAGATAGAGGAATGCAAATCTGCAATCATGATGGAAGGTAAGACACATTTTAATTGATTCTCTATTTATGTATCCTCCTCTACGGTGTCTCATCTGCTAGCTGTGTTATCTGTGTGTGTTTGTCACTGTGTGTCACTGTGTTTGTCAGTGTGTGTGTGTCACTGTGTTTGTCAGTGTGTGTGTGTGTCACTGTGTTTGTCAGTGTGTGTGTGTGTGTGTGTGTCACTGTGTTTGTCAGTGTGTGTGTGTGTGTTTGGCAGCTTCAAATGTCATAAGCTGCCCTGCTATTTTGAGTCCATGCATTCCAGTGATCTTGCGTGTCATTCAGTGGGAAGGGCACAGCCACCGAGGAGAACGTCTCGCTCTCTTTCTACCACGTGGTCCTCTGTAGCTCAGCTGGTAGAGCACGGCGCTTGTAACGCCAAGGTAGTGGGTTCGATCCCCGGGACCACCCATACACAAAAAAAATGTATGCACGCATGACTGTAAGTCGCTTTGGATAAAAGCGTCTGCTAAATGGCATATTATTATTATTATTATTACCATGACAACACAATGGTCCAGCTAATTGAACGCGCTGTGTTTTCTCTCTCCCCTACTTCCCTTCCCGTCATAAAGATTATTTGGTTTTATTGTGCAGAAGGGCTTATGGGCCAGCTGGCTAGCTTGTATAAATTCTATTTGTATGGTGCGACACACACACACACACACGGTAATCATGGTGTGTTCTGCTGTAGCATGTATATGCGTGGCCGGCCGCTCACATTGCGTTGCGTTGGAAGACCCTTTTCAACCAGAGGTAGCTGCGTTAGTTCATGTGTACATGCTGTGGACAGATTGATCTATCACAGTCACCCTGTGTTGAAAACACACATTACATTACATGGGTCGTTTTTAAATGCATGTATGGCCCTTTATTTTGATGACATAATCAGTCTGCGGTGATGAAGAGAGTGTTATTTATGCATTCTGTAAACGCAAGATTCATTTAATCCATTTAATCTGCCTGCTCCGTTGGGTTCCTTCTCATCTTCATAATCCATTAGCTATTTTAAAGATTCATTCTCTATTTCTAACAGTGATTTATCCGTAGAAATATAATCTAGTGTAATAAGTCATTCTGTTTCTATGGATTTATCTTCTATTTATCTTTCTATTGATTTTGACAATATTCCTACTCATCTACCTTTATTTAAGCATGATAGTTTTATGTTCATAGCATGTTTATAGACTGTCAGACTAACAGGCCGTAAAGTGTAATGAATTGCCGTAGCATGAGTAATGGCATCATTCAGGCCTAGTTAGCCCAGTGTGTTGGGTAATTTGAACACCCAGACCGTCTGCCTCCCCTCTTGCCATCAGTACTCTGACGTTGCCCTCTATACTGGTATAGAAACCCTGATGAAGGCAGCTTGCTGTCGAAATGGTGGTTGTTAATAAATGTATTGTATTGGTGATAGTGTATGCAGCTACACTAGTTTCCTTTTTATAGCAGAAGCATGTCGTTAACCATCGGTTGGCTCTGGCTCTGATCCTCCCTGTGTGTCTGTACCGTCGGTCACCCCTGGTCATCTCTGGTCGCCAGTCGAGGCTGTTAGGTTGTTGGCTTGACTTCTGCCATAGAAATAGAAGTCCTAGAACGGTTATTCCCATTCAAGTCAATGTTCCGTGGTCTGAGGAAATGTTCCTGTTCTAGTAATTTCTTTGGCACCTATTCCGGAGTCCACATCAGAGGACTGGATGGGGCAGGAACAGCATTGTCTCATGACGGCAGCATTGAGTCGGGTGGAACACCCATCAGTAAAACCCCATGATGTTTGAACATGGATAGGACCCCTGATTCTCTGATACTGACATTCAACACAACACAATCACTGACCAGGTAATGATTGGCCTGGCCATTCTGACTCTCATTCATACTGAGTTCTGACAGTGTTTTCAATATAATGATTTAAACCAACCCTATAGATAGCGATTTAGTGTGTTTTTGTGTGTGTTTTGTGAGATAAAGCCTGTACATCCATCATGTGCTCTGTGTCGGTCTTAATCAGTGTATCATAATGGTGTTACTCTTGGTCCCTCATCATTACCTCTGGACGGGTCACATGATGTGACACTTTCTAAATGTTCATCAACACCAACTGTTCCAGTTCACCCCAGTCAAAGCTCTTCACTTCCCCAGTCCCTTGACAGTGACTGATGAGATGTTAAATACGTACAAAAGCTATAGGTTATCAGACACGTCCTACAGCCTCCACTGACTTTGTGATCCACCCGTCCCTTCCTTCCTTCCTTCCTTCCTTCCTTCCTTCCTTCCTTCCTTCCTTCCTTCCTTCCTTCCTTCCTTCCTTCCTTCCTTCCTTCCTTCCTTCCTTCCTTCCTTCCTTCCTTCCTTCCTTCCTTCCTTCCTTCCTTCCTTCCTTCCTTCCTTCCTTCCTTCCTTCCTTCCTCTTCTCTACTGGGTGTATGCCATCCACCAATTTAAATGCTTGCCCCCCAATTCTCCCTTCCTCAAAACATGTGTAAATATTGGATGATACATTGTGCCTTCCTGTATTATACTTATGCTAAATTGTTTATTCTATTCTATTGAGCCATTTACTTTATGTTCGTATTCTTATATTTTATTATTTCTTATTGTTGTTGCATTGTGGAGAAGGAACCTGCAAGTAAACATTTCGTTGGATGGTGTATACCATGTGTACAACTCCTGAGTGGCGCAGTGGTCTAAGGCACTGCATCGCAGTGCTAACTGTGCCACTAGAGATCCTGGTTCGAATCCAGGCTCTGTCGCAGCCGGCCGCGACCGGGAGACTCATGGGCGGCGCACAATTGGCCCAGCGTCGTCCAGGGTAGGGGAGGGAATGGCCGGCAGGGATGTAGCTCAGTTGATAGAGCATGGCGTTTGCAACGCCAGGGTTGTGGGTTCGATTCCCACGGGGGGCCAGTATAAAAAAATATGTATTCACTAACTGTAAGTCGCTCTGGATAAGAGCGTCTGCTAAATGACTAAAATGTAAATGTAAATGTATCCCGTACATACGACTAGTAAAACCTGAAACCTGATGAAGGCCTCTTGCTGTCAAAATGTTGGTTATTATTAAATGTATTGCATCTGAGCAACAGAGTGTGAGGCTATGTATTCCCTTCAAAGTTCACTACATTTTACATTTTAGTCATTTGGCAGACGCTCTTATCCAGAGCGACTTACAGTTAGTGAGTGCATACATTTTATTTTTTATTTTTTATACTGGCCCCCCGTGGGAATCGAACCCACAACCCTGGCGTTGCAAACGCCATGCTCTACCAACTGAGCTACATCCCTGCCGGCCATTCCCTCCCCTACCCTGGATGACGCTGGGCAAATTGTGCGCCGCCCCATGGGTCTGCCATGTTATTTATTTATGTAGCATATCTATCTATTCGGTAGAGCTGAGACTATGCTATACTAGCTAGCTAGAGATCCACCCCGCTCCAGCAGAGGCATCTCCCAGCACGTGTTAAGGAAGAGGTGTTAGGTAACGTTAGGTATGGGTTGGGGTTACAGGTTGCATGGGGAGGAAAGCGACAGTCACAGTGTGCTATGTGTCTTTAAATAGCCCTCCATTAGCATGGATAGCGCCGGTTTAGTGTGGCTTTGTGACGCTGGATTACTAACTGTCAGGTGTAAAAGTGGATGCTAATCCCTGTTAGCGGTGCTGTTTAAAGTTTCATTGCCAGGAGGACCAGGAATGGTAATGGTACTCTACCGGAAACCATCAAGAGTTTTATTTCTACAGAGGAAACACCCAGTTTAGCCGTCAGGGATAGATGTGGAGTTATGGTCCTAATCTGGAATAGGAAGTGATCCCCAGACCTCTCCTTAAAGGCCCAGTGTAGTCAAAAACAGGATTTTCCTGTGTTGTATATATACTTCCACACTATGAGGTTGGAATAATACTGTGAAATTGTGAAAATTATGATAATGCCCTTATAGTGTAAGAGCTGTTTGAAAAGACCGCCTGACATTTCAGCCTGTTTTGGTGGGATGGAGTTTTGGCCTGCCTGGTGACATCACCAGGTGGTAAATTGGTTAATAGACCAGTAAGAAAGACTTCCAAACCTTTCCACCAATAGCTTGTTTTCAGCTTTCCACTCCCAGACAGTCCTAGCAAAATTCTTGCTTGAGAAATTGCTCTTTGCTAAGAAGCTATTTTTGATCATTTTAATTGAAAACAATCACAGTAAGGTACTTAATTATTACCCAGAAATGATTTGATTTTGAGATAGAAAAGGCTGCATTGGACCTTTTTAAAACCCCTCAGACCTCAGCCACTGCCAGTCTCACATTGAATCTATTCCAGTACTAGCAGGACACCTGATACTAGCCTCAAGAGCTTGATGATCAGTTGACTGTGTTGAATCAGGCGTGCTCGTACTGGACTAGATCAAATACGTGGAACTGGTTGGAGGTAATCAAGGAAAGGGTTGGGAAACACTGCAATAGGTGGCTGTACTGTAGGTTCCTGGTATTGTTGTGGAGGAACAAGACTTATCACAAAATCACCATTGGGTGCTTATTATAGTATTATTAAGTCCTGTTAAGGTTGATAGACAGGGACTACACAGTTAACCGTACAGGCAGATCTTGAGACGCCTACAGGATATGGTAGCTCTAGGAATAAGAGCCCAGTGGGAGGCCCATTCTTGGGATTGTTAGCTATGGTTAACCTCCTAATGCTGTTTCCAAGAAGAGGTCATTGATGCCAGTAGTATGGCCTTAATGGTTTTAATATAGTTGAAGCTGTGACTGCATGGGAGAGGCCCGGGTGGACCCAAATGGTCTTCAGCTAGGGCTAACACCAGGGCTAACACCAGGGCTAACACCAGGGCTATCACCAGGGCTAACACCAGGGCTATCACCAGGGCTATCACCAGGGCTATCACCAGGGCTAACAGCAGGGCTAACAGCAGGGCTAACACCAGGGCTAACAGCAGGGCTAACACCAGGGCTAACACCAGGGCTATCACCAGGGCTAACAGCAGGGCTAACACCAGGGCTAACAGCAGGGCTAACACCAGGGCTAACACCAGGGCTATCACCAGGGCTAACAGCAGGGCTATCACCAGGGCTAACAGCAGGGCTAACACCAGGGCTATCACCAGGGCTAACAGCAGGGCTAACAGCAGGGCTAACACCAGGGCTATCACCAGGGCTATCACCAGGGCTAACAGCAGGGCTAACACCAGGGCTATCACCAGGGCTATCACCAGGGCTAACACCAGGGCTAACACCAGGGCTATCACCAGGGCTATCACCAGGGCTAACAGCAGGGCTAACACCAGGGCTATCACCAGGGCTAACACCAGGGCTAACAGCAGGGCTAACAGCAGGGCTATCACCAGGGCTAACAGCAGGGCTATCACCAGGGCTAACACCAGGGCTATCACCAGGGCTATCACCAGGGCTAACAGCAGGGCTATCACCAGGGCTAACAGCAGGGCTAACACCAGGGCTATCACCAGGGCTAACACCAGGGCTATCACCAGGGCTATCACCAGGGCTAACAGCAGGGCTAACAGCAGGGCTAACACCAGGGCTAACAGCAGGGCTAACAGCAGGGCTAACACCAGGGCTAACACCAGGGCTAACACCAGGGCTATCACCAGGGCTATCACCAGGGCTAACAGCAGGGCTAACACCAGGGCTATCACCAGGGCTAACACCAGGGCTAACAGCAGGGCTAACAGCAGGGCTATCACCAGGGCTAACAGCAGGGCTAACACCAGGGCTAACACCAGGGCTAACAGCAGGGCTAACACCAGGGCTAACAGCAGGGTTGGCATCAGGACAAGACTAGGGTCTAGGAAGGCCGCTTTAAATAGTTGTTTACATAGTTGTGTTGTTGCTGTTCCGTTTCCTGTGACTAGTTTTAGGTCTGGTGACTCCCGAGTGGCGCACTGGTCTAAGGCACTGCATCGCAGTGCTAGCTGTGCCACTAGAGATCCTGGTTCGAGTCCAGGCTCTGTCGCAGCCGGCCGCAACCGGGAGACCCATGGGCGGCGCACAATTGGTCCAGCGTCGTCCAAGGTAGGGGAGGGTTTGGCTGGCAGGGATGTGGGTTCGTTTCCCACAGGGGACCAGTATGAAAAAAAAAAAAAATAATAATAAATAAAGAAACATGTATGCATTCACTAACTGTAAGTCGCTCTGGATAAGAGTGTCTGCTAAATTACTAAAATGTAAATGTAAAATGTCTGTGCTAGGTCCCACCCTAGCATTACACTACTTGACCCGCCCCTGTTACCGTGGTTAACAGGGTTCTCCCTCCTTAGTCTGTTCGGTTGGCACTAACCTCAGCTGCAGCACCAACCCTGCACACTCTCACCATGAAACAATACATGACTAAACCAAAGGTAACAATTTACATGAACTATACATAAAGCATACATTACACATCTATAAATCACATCATAAACATGACATTTTTTTTTTTTTTTTTTTTTCACCTTTATTTAACCAGATAAGCCAGTTGAGAACAAGTTCTCATTTACAACTGCGACCTGGCCAAGATAAAGCAAAGCAGTGCGATTAAAACAACAACACAGAGTTACATATGGGGTAAAACAAAACATAAAGTCAAAAATACAACAGAAAATATATATACAGTGTGTGCAAATGTAGCAAGTTATGAAGGTAAGGCAATTGTAGTTGTAGTTAATAAACAAGAAAGTAGTCCTTTAATCTTTCCTTGGTTTTTAATGAGCATAGATTTACTATCCCGCTGTGTTATAATGGTGGGACGATACCAGTATCGCAATATTCGTTAGTATCGTGGCAAGAAAACAAAGCACAAAGCAGATTTAACTTATTGAGGAAAACAGCCCTAATGTTGGAAACAAACATCCCCAGTGGCGCAATGGTCTAAGGCACTGCATCGCAGTGCTAGCTGTGCCACTAGAGATCCTGGTTGGAATCCAGGCTCTGTTGTAGCCGGCCGCGACCGGGAGACCCATGGGGTGGTGCACAATTGGTCCAGGGTAGGGGAGGGAATGGCCGGCAGGGATGTAGCTCAGTTGGTAGAGCATGGCGTTTGCAACGCCAGGGTTGTGGGTTCGATTCCCACGGGAGGCCAGTATGAAAAATAAAAAAATAATGTATGCACTCACTAACTGTAAGTCGCTCTGGATAAGAGCGTCTGCTAAATGACTAAAATGTTGTCCAGAGCCACATTAATGTATTTTCCAAGCTATAGCACACAATATTTTAGTCATTGAGCAGATGCTCTTATCCAGAGCGACTTACAGTTAGTGAGTGCATACATTATTATTTTTTCACACTGGCTCCCCGTGGGAATCAAACCCACAACCCTGGCGTTGCAAACGCCATGCTCTACCAACTGAGCTACATCCCTGCCGGCCATTCCCTCCCCTACCCTGGACCAATTGTGCACCACCCCATGGGTCTCCCGGTCGCGGCCGGCTACAACAGAGCCTGGATTCCAACCAGGATCTCTAGTGGCACAGCTAGCACTGCGATGCAGTGCCTTAGACCACTGCGCCACTCGGGAGATGTCGTTTTTTAAAGGACCAAAGTTTGGTCTGCTTCGTGTTTTCATTTTTGCCATGGAAAAAAATAGCGATACTGGTGTCGTCACAGACCTATGTGTTACTGGACAGGCCCTGGTCACTCTGTTGAGCTGCAGAGGCAGAGCTAGACAGGAAGCAGTAGTTAATAATATAAGAGCTTCTGGCAGCTCAGGAGGAAAGGCCTTTCCTGTGGAGGGAGCATTACTCCTCTGCTCTGGCAGCAGACGCTTTTATAACATGTGTTGGGACTGGAAATGTGGAGCGGA
>NW_028157350.1:0-51449 GCF_964263955.1 Coregonus lavaretus
GAGAGAGAGAGAGAGAGAGAGAGAGAGAGAGAGAGAGAGAGAGAGATGGAATTGGCCAGAAAATCTTACTGAGGCATTGCAGTTATAGATTTGAAAATGAGAGCTGGAGATGGAGAGATAGATAGAGAGAAAAAGCCAGTGAGAGAGAGATGAGGAGAGGTTGAGAAAAAGCAAGCGAGAGAGATGGACAGAGATTAGACAAAAGGAGAAGGCAAAAGTGGACAGAGAGGGAAAGAGAGAGATAGATGGAAAAGAGGGTGAGGGGTAGTGGAGGATTTCCTGATTTGTTTGTTCCTCTCACACACTTTTCTTCCTGGGCGGCTGTATTTAGACTTCCTCTTCCACTGGGGCTATTCTGAGACACCTCACTCACTGCTGTTGTTCCCCAGCCAGCTCTGATTACCCCTCAGCATACTGGGCTGGTGTGTGTGTCCGTGTGCGTGCATGCTTACGTGTTTGTGTGCTTGTGCGTGTTTGAGTTTGAGCGACTGGTTGAGTATTTATTAGTGTGTGTGCTGCGACAGAATTGAGTGGGAGGATTTTGTCCCCCAAACTCATTAACGGATAATTACCTTTTTTCATTTGTGTGAAAGACTGAAAGATAGAAGGAATGGACATCAAGAGAATGGCAGTAGGTGCGATCAAAAACAATACCCACATCACAGGTGCCACAAAACAGCGGATCTTTGAGTTTTGAGAACCCTGTTGGCTCTAGTCTCTGTGTGGAAAGTGAGGAGGCCAATGCTGAACACACAGGTGCAGAGGCCTGAGAAACAGCCCATTGACTAATACACACGAGGCACTGACGCACAATCATAGGATGTGCTATGCTCTGAGAGGCTGTTAGCGCTCTCTCTTTCACACACACACACAAACACACACACACTTATGCATCGTCTTGATTATTAAGGTTTACACAAGTGCTTTTCTCATACTGTGTTTTCTCCGATTGTGTTTGTGTGCGTGTGTGCGTGCATGCTTACAACAGACCTGCAGTGGGAACCCCCATCTGGAACCTTCTACCCTCTCTTCCTGTTTACCACGATAGCCTACGTACGGATCTGAAGCCCCTGTCCCCCTTAACAACAACACCCTTCCTCTCCAGTCAGTCTATGTCCTTTATGTAAGTGCTTCCCAAGCCATTTTGCATTGTGATCCACCTTTTAGCATTGTGGTCCACCTAAAGTCTATTGAATTTATGTGGCCCGACAAACAGTTCCAATGTGGGCCATTTTGAATAGCACTGAAAACATGAGTTAAATGCAGAATGTCTAATACTTCAACGTGATTGATCGAACCATTAGCTGAAAAGAAGCAGAAATAAAAGTTCAAACATGTAGCTGTCCAGGGATTGAGTTGGTCTAAAGCAGAAGTCAGTATAGTTGTTGATAGAGCTGATGCTTTGATGACATTAACATTTCCCCCAGTCAGACTTCTGCTTTGGCAGACTGTGAGCTCTCTAATCGGCACACTGAGTCACTGTGTTCCTCATCTAAAGGAGGGAAGAATAGACAGGAATGGTCAAGAATCTTTAGATCGTTTAAGCAATATGGGATGGTGAGATATGCTCTAAAAGTCTGAAATAGTCAAATATAGTGGAGGAGCCATATTTGCATATTACTTATCTGAAATAACCTCCTCTCATTGTTTCCTTTCCTTCCAGAATGCAGATCAATAAGGACTACTAAATAACTATGGTAACCAAGGAGAAAAGGAAAAGAAACCATTCAAGACTAATAAGACACAGTTTTGAACCTGTTGAGGAAAGAAACCATTTTAGAGTATTGGGACCAGGGTTGATGAGTTTTTATATGTGTGCACCAAACTACCCTGGGTTTGTCCATGCAGCAGACAGAGGGGAGAAAGCAGACATACACAAACAGATGTTCATGTTAACGATCCTTGTCAACATTTCTGTCAGCCGCTTAAATAGCGTGAAAGAAGAATCATCATGTCAAAAAGGGAAATATAATCTCCTTACCACGTCTGGACCGTTAAACTTGATCCCAAAATGTTTGTGGTTTGAAAAATGAAAGCAAAACCAGGCCTCAAAACCAACCTCGCTTGGTATGTCACACAAACATTCACACATAAAGTAGTTATTTTCACCCTTTTCTGCAAACTCACTCACTGAGCCGCTTGCTGTGGGTACAAGTTGCCCAGGCACAAATCTAGGATCAGCTAACTCTCTTCAATGTTTCCCCGTTAACCATTGGAGGGGAAACCACAAAACTGAACTTAGATCAGTGTCATGGGGCAACTTCATTCTACTTCGACTGGGTTCAGGATGGGGGGTTGGTTGAGTTGTCAAAGGGCCGGATTAACCCTTTACACTCGTACGGGTTGAAAATGGCAGACTTGGCCACTGATAAGCACCTAAATTGGAAAGCAGTGGCTGTACAGTAACATGCTATACATGACGTCAGAGCTCAGGCTCTGCACTTCACAGCGCTGTATGGGTTTTGACAGACAGCCGTTCTGAACTTGAGCACTGCATGCGACAAGAAGTTGCCCCCATTCCTCCCGCCAATTGGGAAACTTTTGCACATTTTGTCTGAGTGAGGGAAATGCTGTAAATTAAGAGGACTCAGTGTATTTTGAAAGATGAAATGTTGAGGATTATAATAAATACCACTTTGATATCATACAAGCAAGCCATACACCCATGAGCCCAAATGTGCACTTCCCATTTCCATATCATAAAACTCATGTCATATAGAGTGTCAATGTTTATGATCCCTATGTTTGATGTACAGTTACAAGATGATATGGCGTCATAGCCTGGGTTGTTCATAACAGAATAAGCCTATATGTTTGTCTATTGTGAAGAAAATTCGGCACAGAACATGCCTCTGAATGCACGCATGACCCCTTTCTATGCGCACCAAAATTACAATATGTTTCTCTGAATTACCCTGTGAAAGCCTAACACTGTAAGATTGTATTTTATAACTTAGCTAGTCATGTTGGCAATTAACAAACTTTCAAATTATGTCCATTATTGCGATTTATAATGGGCCGTTTTTGTGTGATGGCGGGGATGCAGGGCTATGTTCCAAACAAAGTGCCACTTGGTGACACCGGTTTGACCTCTCACTCAAACCCTTTTTTTATCTTATGTTGCACCTACCCCACATTTTCCAGGAGAATTCTTATCATGTTACTGAATGTATCCAGAGAATTTTCAGATTTTGTTATCAACAAATGTAGCGAAAAGTACAGTAAATGTAAAATGCACATAAAATCAACAGTGTAATGTTTGGATTCAGTCTTGTGTCAGGTGAACTGTTGTGTCCTCAACTTTGGTCTAAACATTTTCCCATAATCTCCAAACTGTTCCCTTTCAATTGCTACCATGCTTATGCATTTCATATTTATCCTGTAAGAAACATTTCAATGTAGCCCTATCTGTATAGGCCAATTCCCACAAGTGTAAAGAGTTAAGTCAAAATACCAGTTTCTTATTGGTCGAAAGAGACTTGTCAGTTGTCAGTAGCCACGGAGACAGTAATTACTGTTCTGGATGTGTGTGTGTCTGCAGGATCCTCCAGCGACAAAACAAAAAACCACAACAGAAACTTCTCTCCTGTTTGCTTCCTCCTCTGATGTTATTTATAGGCCTGTTTATTAGACAGAGAGCCAGTGTGCGTGTGTGTGTGTGTGTGTGTGTGTGTGTGTGTGTGTGTGTGTGTGTGTGTGTGTGTGTGTGTGTGTGTGTGTGTGAGAGAGAGAGAGAGAGAGAGAGAGAGAACAGAGGGAGAAAGAAAGACAGAGATGGAAAGAGGTACAAAGCTATAAAGGAGGACAATGAAATAGTCACAATGAGCTTATAGGCCTGACAAGAGTTACAGGTTGTACATTAACATCAAGTTCCAGTAATGACTGTGAAAGTTGCATGCATGCACACACACACGCCCTGATACGATACACACACACACACACACACAGGGTGAGTCAAAAGGCTTGATTAATGAAAGTGGCCAGATGAGAGAACATACTCAATTACCTGTGGTCAGGTCACGACATCTCTGTTTGGGAAACATGCTGTAATTACCATCATCAGCGATGTGTGTGTGTGGAGGTTGGTTCTTCTATCCTTGTAGGAACCTAAAATCCCCCAAATTCCCCACAAATCCAATCCAATCAAATTTTATTTGTCACATAAATTATATACAAGGATAGTAAAACAAGGAAAATCTCCCCTGTGGGGACATTTCCCACATCCCCATGAGGACAAAGGCTATTTTGATTTTAGGGGTTAGGTTTAGGGTTAGGATTAGAATTAGGGTTAGGGTAAGGGTAAGGGGTTAGTGCTTAGGTTTAGGAATTCGTTTTAGGTTTAGGGTTTGGGTTAGGGTTACGGATTAAGGTTAGGGTTAAGGTTATGATAAGGGTTAGGGTTAGGGGTTAGGGAAAATAGGATTTTGAATGGAAATGAATTTTAGGTCCCCACGAGGATAGAAGAACATAACGTGTGTGTGTGTGTGTGTGTGTGTGTGTGCGTGCGTGCATGTGTGTGTGTGTGTGCATGTGTGTTTGAAGTTATTCTTCACAAGGCAGTCTTCTGTTAATGCAATTTACTCTGTGACATTGTCAACCACAGAATTTGACCATATGACACCATGGTCAATGTCTAACGCATGCTTAAACCACTCACAGGGAGTGCTACTACTATATGGTCAGATAGGATACCTTGTTCATGACTACATCCAACCCTAACCTTAGACATGGATATGTGTCACAGTCATAATCCATATGTGTTTCATAGCCACATAACACTGGAGGACTATGAGGACTGGGAGTGGACTGAGCTAATAGCCACATGGCTAGGCCTTTAAGCCAGAGGCTTGAGTTCTGGTCACTGCAGGGAGGAGAAGCTTGTCTGTGGGCATGGGAAGGTCTCTGTGGTGGGTGAGTGTCCAAGGTGTGGTGATCAGGATATATTTGGAATTTAGATGAGTCTATGGCAGTGTATGATGCCTTATGATGACCAGCTTATGGTCATGTACAGTGCTATATGTGGGTGTCAGTGTAGCTGTGGAGGTAGGAAATGAATGCATTACAAACAGGTGGTTGTGTGTGTGTGTGTGTCGTGCATGTGAGAATTTGTATATGTGTTTCATGTGCATTTGTGTTAATTTGTCCCTCTTTGGCTTATTTTGGATGTTCAAGGCTAGCGAGAGATCCAGGTGCCTTCATTCAAAACACTGGTTTCATTCATAATGAGAGAGGGAGCCAGGTTGGGGAAATAGGAAGGATGTGGAGGGGGGAAAGGGATACATTGTATTGCCGCTCCGCAACCTTCATCCCCCGGATTTCTCACACTTTTCATTAAAGAGCAAGTTTGAAAAATACATCTTCATCACACACCATATTTCAGAGTAAATACATAAACATAACGGTATACTGAGGCATTTATGTTGATACAGATAGTTTAGCCAACAACACAGTAATGTACCTAGGTGTAAACATGAACAAACAATTTGACATTTGAGTTCAATTTATTAACATAAAATAACATGAGTTGAAGACTCATTTCAATTGACCCTATCAAATACTTTCTTAATATTCCCTCTCTCTGCTTCCCCATCTCTTTCTTTATCTTCCTCTTCTTCTCTCTCCCTCTTCATCCTATTTCCCATATGGAGCATGGATTCCAATTTTATGCCCTCCTGTCACAGACATCTGACTCATCTGAATGACACGTATAGTATCACTGCTGAAGGGAATACCTTCAGTATAGTATAACTGGTGAAAGGAATACCTTCAGTATTGTATCATTGGTGAAGGGAATACCTTCAGTATGTTCTGCTGCTAACCCAAGTGTGTTTTATGTATACGTCAGTGGAGGCTGCTGAGCGGAGGACTGCTCATAATAATGTCTGGAATGGAGTCAATGGAATGGTAAAACACATCAAACATGTGGTACCACTGGTACACGTGTATCTGTGTAAATGACACTCTGCGCATAACACACTTCCATTTCCAAATCCTTCATGATTGTGAGTGTGCGTGTCAGTGACACAGTCAGACAGAGATGTTGACGCACTGTATAAAACACACAAACACACTTCTATTAACAAATAACCCGGATGTGAGTAAGACAGTCAGTCAGACGGACAATACATTCGCCCATGGGCTACAGACATAAACATGGTATTCCCCAGATCTGATTACATATAGTCGTCACACAGTCGTATACAGGCTCCAAACACTTAGTACCCTCTCAAAGAGGAAGACATTTATCTAACTATTACGTAGGTCAGCTTTGTCCCTCTCTCTCTCTCTTTCCCTCTCTCTCTCTCTGTCTCTTTCCCTCTCTCTCTCTCTCTGTCTCTCTCTCTCTCTCTCTCTCTCTCTCTCTCTCTCTCTCTCTCTCTCTCTCTCTCTCTCTCTCTCTCTCTCTCTCTCTCTCTCTCTCTCTCTCTCTCTCTCTCTCTCTCTCTCTCTCTCTCTCTCTCTCTCTCTCTCTCTCTCTCTCTCTCTCTCTCTCTCTCTCTCTCTCTCTCTCTCTCTCTCTCTCTCTCTCTCTCTCTTTCTCTCCATTTTGCCGTCATGGGTCTTGTACAAATGTAGGATCTTAATTTGATCACCCCGTTGCGGGACATTTTAAACGGGAGTGTACTTGAGATTTAAAAAATGTATCAACCCCTACAAAAATGTCCATTCATTATAATCCACATTTCCTGTTGCTGCAGGATTATTTCCCTGCTGTAGCAAACTGGCTCAAATTAAGATCCTACATCTGTATCATCTTTCTATATCTCTTTCTGTTTCTCCGCCTCTCTCTCTTATCTCATGTTGGTGTGTGCTACAGATGATTTCTGGCTGTGTAGACACATGAGAGAGTGAGACTTCAGTTGTCTGGCTTTGCCATGACCCTCAGGGCAGTGGGCTTAACATGAGAGTGATTTAGGGATGGCCACTCATAAGGAGGATTGGGCCAAAATCCCCCCTTTTCAACAACTCATCTCTCACCAAGGACAATGTGACACAGGCCAACGCTGGGACAAACATAACTCTCCACTCCCAACGAGCTCACCGACACAGCTCAATCTGCCTAGACACACACACTCGCACACACACACACACACATAAACACTTCCCAGCACTGTTACCAGTAATGTAATTAGCCCAAACAGAAACTAAAGCTGACAGACAGGAACAGTTGCAACACTGAGAAGTAATCCCTGTTAAGACACAGAGAGTCACAAGCAGAGAAGCTGGCTGGAAAAAGTGAAAAAACGAGGCGGAGAGAAACTCCACCAACGCTCCACAGCTTGTTCCATAGAAAGAGAGTGGGACTACCTTCAGCAAAACAAAACTAATCTCAGTTAAAGGCCCCCACTTACTTCTTGAGTAAGAGTGTGAATAAAATAGAACATAATAGGATAGGATAGGATAGGATAGAATATACATGTTTACAGTACAATCTCTTACAGTCCAGTCTGCTAGCGTCATGGCTTTAAAGTGGCAAACAATAATTTCAAGACACGCGCCTGTGTGGTAGTAGGTGCGTGGGTTATCGCAAGACCGAGAGTGAGGGAAAGAGACAGAGAGAGAGGGAAAGAGACGGAGAGAGAGGGAAAGAGACAGAGAGGGAAAGAGACAGAGAGAGAGGGAAAGAGACGGAGAGAGAGGGAAAGAGACTGAGAGAGAGGGAAAGAGACAGAGAGATAGGGAAAGAGACGGAGAGAGAGGGAAAGAGACAGAGAGAGAGAGAAAGAGACAGAGAGAGAGGGAAAGAGACGGAGAGAGAGGGAAAGAGACTGAGAGAGAGGGAAAGAGACAGAGAGATAGGGAAAGAGACGGAGAGAGAGGGAAAGAGACGGAGAGAGAAGAAAAGAGACGGAGAGAGAGGGAAAGAGACAGAAAGGGAAAGAGACAGAGAGAGAGAAAGAGACGGAGAGAGAAGGAAAAGAGACGGAGAGAGAGGGAAAGAGACGGAGAGAGAGGGAAAGAAACAGAGAGAGAGGGAAAGAGACGGAGAGAGAGGGAAAGAGACGGAGAGATAGGGAAAGAGATGGAGAGATAGGGAAAGAGACGGAGAGATAGGGAAAGAGACAGAGAGAGAGGGAAAGAGACAGAGAGAGAGGGAAAGAGACAGAGAGAGAGGGAAAGAGACTGAGAGAGAGGGAAAGAGACGGAGAGAGAAGGAAAGAGACGGAGAGAGAGGGAAAGAGACAGAAAGGGAAAGAGACAGAGAGAGAGAAAGAGACGGAGAGAGAAGGAAAAGAGACGGAGAGAGAGGGAAAGAGACGGAGAGAGAGGGAAAGAGACAGAGAGAGAGGGAAAGAGACGGAGAGATAGGGAAAGAGACAGAGAGAGAGGGAAAGAGATGGAGAGATAGGGAAAGAGACAGAGAGAGAGGGAAAGAGACAGAGAGAGAGGGAATGAGATGGAGTGAGAGGGATAGAGACAGAGAGAGAGGGAAAGAGACGGAGAGAGAGGGAAAGAGACAGAGAGTGAGGGAAAGAGACGGAGAGAGGGGGAAAGAGACAGAGAGAGAGGGAAAGAGACGGAGAGAGAGGAAAAGAGATGGAGAGAGGGGGAAAGAGACAGAGAGAGAGGGAAAGAGATGGAGAGAGAGGGAAAGAGACGGAGAGAGAGGGAAAGAGACGGAGAGAGAGGGAAAGAGACTGAGAGAGAGGGAAAGAGACGGAGAGAGAGGGAAAGAGACGGAGAGAGAGGGAAAGAGACGGAGAGAGAAGGAAAGAGACGGAGAGAGAGGGAAAGAGACAGAAAGGGAAAGAGACAGAGAGAGAGAAAGAGACAGAGAGAGAAGGAAAAGAGACAGAGAGAGAGGGAAAGAGATGGAGAGAGAGGAAAAGAGACGGAGAGAGAGGGAAAGAGACAGAGAGTGAGGGAAAGAGACGGAGAGAGGGGGAAAGAGACAGAGAGAGAGGGAAAGAGACGGAGAGAGAGGAAAAGAGACGGAGAGAGAGGGAAAGAGACAGAGAGAGAGAGGGAAAGAGAGAGAGAGGAAAAGAGACGGAGAGATAGGGAAAGAGACAGAGAGAGAGGGAAAGAGACGGAGAGATAGGGAAAGAGACAGAGAGAGAGGGAAAGAGATGGAGAGAGAGGGAAAGAGACGGAGAGAGAGGAAAAGAGACAGAGAGAGAGGGAAAGAGAGAGAGAGAGGAAAAGAGACAGAGAAAGAGGGAAAGAGACAGAGAGAGAGGGAAAGAGACTGAGAGAGAGGGAAAGAGACAGAGAGATAGGGAAAGAGACGGAGATAGAGGGAAAGAGACAGAGAGAGAAGGAAAGAGACGGAGAGAGAGGGAAAGAGAGAGAGAGAGGGAAAGAGACAGAGAGAGAGGGAAAGAGACGGAGAGAGAGGGAAAGAGACAGAGAGAGAGGGAAAGAGACAGAGAGAGAGGGAAATAGACAGAGAGAGAGGGAAGAGACAGAGAGAGAGAGGGAAAGAGACGGAGAGAGAGGGAAAGAGACAGAGAGAGAGAGGGAGAGACAGAGAGAGAAGGATAGAGACAGAGAGAGAGGGAAAGAGAGAGAGAGAGGGAAAGAGACGGAGAGAGAAGGAAAGAGACAGAGAGAGAGGGAAAGAGACAGAGAGAGAGGGAAAGAGATGGAGAGAGAGGGAAAGAGACAGAGAGAGAGGGAAAGAGATGGAGAGAGAGGGAAAGAGACAGAGAGAGAAGGAAAGAGACAGAGAGAGAGGGAAAGAGACAGAGAGAGAGGGAAAGAGACGGAGAGAGAGGGAAAGAGACAGCGAGAGAGGGAAAGAGAAACAGACAAAAACTAAGATAGTTGGAGAGGTTCCAGGGCCCTGTAATTTGAAGATGAGACTGTCCCTTGAAAGCTGTGAGACACACACATACACACACACACACAGGTTAATGACAGGAGAGGTGCAGCCGTGGGGACAGGAACATAGTGATTGACAGGCGACAGCTCAGAGTGACACACAAGACCAGGCCAGACTCAGTGGCACCCAGCAACCGCCCCGTCGTCCCCGACGATGAATGAGTCACTCCCAACTAGATCATTCAGGGTCATAAATTTGCTTTTAAAGAACAGAACCCCTGAAAGATTAAACAGAGACAAATAAAGGGAAAAAGAAGAGTGACTCTGGTGCTTGAAGACACTTTGCTGGGCACTTTGACATGACGTTTATTACCTGGATCTGAGGCTACATGTCATCACCCACTTATTTGGCTCAAACCTTGTTTTCCTGAAACAATTGGTGACCAAAGCACAAGAAGAAACACTGGTGTTTAATGTGTGTGTGCGTGCGTGTGTGGGTGTGTGTGCATCAATGCATGTAAAATCAGGTTCGTCTCACACACTTGTATTAAAATCAGGTCGCAGATCATCGACATGTTGACAAAACAACAATGTGGCTCGGCCTCTTCCTCCACCTAATGAAACACAGCAGTGTGTGTGTGTGTGTGTGTGTGTGTGTGTGTGTGTGTGTGTGTGTGTGTGTGTGTGTGTGTGTGTGTGTGTGTGTGTGTGTGTGTGTGTGTGTGTGTGTGTGTGTGTGTGTGTGTGTGTGTGTGTGTGTGTGTGTGTGTGTGTGTGTGTGTGTGTGTGATGTGTGACGTTCCAAACAGGATGAACATCTGACAGACACAAACATCCCGTTGCAACAACATTAAAGGCTGATATTCATGTTTGAGGAATGAGTAGGAAAACACTCCATTGGGGCACTGGGATGCAGAGATCCAACACCTGGTGACACACACACACACACTCACAAACACACACCACTCACAAACATACATGGAAACACAAACACACACACATAGATAAACACATGCAGGTAACCTGAGCGGCCTTGCTGACCCGTGTATATGGGACACACAGTGCCCACACCTTCTGAACGACCCCTGACCCCAAACAATTAAACTGGACACCCAGTACATTTTAAGTGACACGGAGCCAGGTGTACACTCACAAACACACACACACACATTAGGAATAACACCAGTCCTCTATGATCTGGTCACGGTGGTTCTTGCCTAGTGAATTCCCTTATTCAGAGTGTTATGTGGCACCAAGCACGTGTTTTTGTATTAGTATTGACTGCTTGGTAGTGGTTGAATTCAACCATAAGTATTAAAATGCCCAGACCACTATTTTCAGAGCACCCACAGTGGTCAATGTGTCATTACAACCTTACAAGCATCAATGTTGAGTCACATGCAGTGTGTCTGTTTGATAGCTGTATGGGCGGAATAATAGACAATTCTCATGGATTTCCAGTTAATGGACAGCTATATATACCACTGACCTAACCTTATTGTTATATTATATAGGTACACCAATCTACAATCATAGCTGTAAGTATGGACTGAATCATGTAATGACTATTGGGCCAGGTTTTGTTCCTGGTCAGGTCTCATGGTTGGTAAGAACTCATAGCCCAGAAGTTGTCACTCTATTGTGTGTGTATGTGTGTATGGGTGTGTGTTTTGTATTTGTAATTATTATGGATCGCCATTAGTTCCTGCCAAGGCAGCAGCTACAATTATAAATATTACATGACATTACATTTCATAACACTTTTCACAACACATAAAGAGTGGCCACTACTCTATTACCACATATCTACAATACAGAATCCATACAGAATAGATGTGTACGTGTGTGTAGAGTGCGTGTTATCATGTGTATGCATGTGTGTGTGTGTGTGTGTGTGCGCACGTGTGTGTGTACGTGTGTGTGTGTGTGTGTGTGTGTGTGTGTGTGTGTGTGTGTGTGTGTGTGTGTGTGTGTGTGTGTGTGTGTGTGTGTGTGTGTGTGTGTGTGTGTGTGTGTGTGTGTGTGTGTCATGCATGTCTGTGTTTCTGGTTAGCTGTCAGCACAGAAGAATGCCAGTCCGGTCCTGGGGAAGGGGTAAACTATCATTTGTCCAGGCAGATCGCTCAAGAGTAACTTCGAAATTGGACGTCGGGAAATACCTTGAACAAACGTATTATATGTATTCGCCAGGGTTGTGGGTTCGTTTTCCACGGGGGTCCGGTATGAAACTAACTGTAAGTCGCTCTGGATAAGAGCATCTGCTAAATGACTAAAATGTAAATGTATTCATTTGTGGATGTCCATCATCCATTTCGTATGATATGTTACGAATTGCAATTAGGGGCAACAGTAAGCACTATTACCACCAAGTAGGCTTGTGTGTTGTGGACCAGGGTGGTGGATGGGCTTCTCCAAACATCACATTTCAAAGTTATTTTGACACCCTGGGTTGACTCCTCCTGCTCAGTATCGTTCCGTTTCTCCAAACATCACATTTTGAAGTTGCTCCAAAAGTACAATTTAGAAGGTTAAGGTTTTGGATAGGGTTAATACATTACGTTTAGGCATTCATTCGGAATGGCTAAGGAAAGGGTTAAGGTTTGGGATAGGGTTAAAAAATAAAAATAAATAAAAGAAGTGTTCCCCATTGCAGACTGGTCTCATAGACTAGACGTAACATAGTAAATGTAAATCCGGGACACTCAAATTAGTATGATATGTTACATTTGGTATGGTTACATAAGACAGAAGGTTACATAAGGCAAAAACAAAAGTAGGGTGGTTGATCGGGGTGGATGGGTGGGCGTATGATGTGAACGTCTAGCAACCCAAAGTTTGCTTGTTTGAATCTCATCACGGACAACTTTAGCATTTTAGCAACTTTGCAACTACTTACTACTTTTTAGCTCATTTGCAACTACTTAGCTTGTTAGCTAACCCTTCCCCTAACCCTAACCTTAACCCTTTAACCTAACTCCTAACCTTAACCCTAACTTTAACCCTAACCTTAACCCTAACCTTTAGCCTAGCTAATCTAAGCCACCTAGCTAACATTAGCATTAGCCACCTAGCTAACGTTAGCCACAACAAATTGGAATTCCTAACATATCATATGTTTTGCTAATTCGTAACATATTGCACGAATTGCAATTCATAACATATTATATGAAATGAATGATGGTTATCCACAAATTAATACATACCATACGAAACATAACATATCATACTAATTTACATTTACTATGTTACATTTACCTCTGAGTCCAGGTTGACCACTGGGATCAAATACGCAACTTTCTGATACAGAGTCATGGGATTAGATCAGAAGGTTGCGTTTTGATCCCAGTGGTGGACACGATTTTTTAAAATGAATGAATGCCTAAACGTAATGTTTTAACCCTATCCAAAACCTTAAACCCTAACCTTCTAAATTTGACGTTTGGAGAAACGTGGATAAATGTCTAATTCTGCAGTTAGACAGTGAGAGCTTGTTGATTTTGTCTCCTGGGCCCTATTGTCAAAGTAGCGAGAGAGGCGCTTTTGATTAAGGGTGCTTTGAAGTGTGGACGGAAGTGTTTTGAGGCTAAAGGGGGGTTGGTTAGTACAGAAGAGGGGGATAGGGGACAAGACTGGCAATTTAGACTACAGGTGTGCCTGGTGTTTTTGGGAAAGACGCCAGCTTCAAACACCACACTCCTCCTCCTACTCGCAGGATGAAAGAAGTGTCTCTCTAATTGTACTTCAGAGACGAGACACAACAAACCAAGAAAGAAAAGGGAGAGAACTTTCTAGACACGTTGTGTTTTTTTGTTAAAGGTGCTCTTCTTGCTAACCACAACAGGCTGAGAGGTGGAAGTCCCCAGCACGAGCCAGTTTGGCTGCAATCCACACTAACATACTCCACCAGAACACATAGACATGCATGCATACGCATTCACATATACACACATGTACAGTACACACACATGTAAACACACAATATGCACACAAGATATACAAACATATTAGATGTAAACGCACTGGCGGCAGGCTGACAGGCAGGCAGACACACACACACACACACATTCACACTCAAAATACAAACCCAGACAGCAACAAAGATTAGAAAACAAAGAACCAGATTTATGGATTAATACACAAAGACAACACATTCTCACACACACACTCTCACACACACATCATAAACACAGGTTGTTAGGGTGTGGACAGGGCAATACCAGTCAGCTAATCCAGTCTCAAGGGGAAACAAACACAACTATCATTGTTTACGTCAGTTTGTCTAGAATTCCCTCTTTGACATCAGTCCTCCCAAAAGTGTCTCTGGTGAGCTCTGTGGAAAAACTCCTACTTGAAAACGTCTATGGTGGCATTGTGAGGAAACCTCCCAAGGGGGATTATTGTGGAAGCCTGCCAAGAGACCTCTAGTCCATAAGAATCCCCATCATAGTGATAGAGTGTGTTCTTCATCCATCCCTACTAGAGGATGAAAAGTGTCACTGGAGCAGGTGCCTTGTCAGATCAGTGCAGATGAAGGACAGGAGGCGAGGAGGGGAAGCCATTTCAGACTATCGACCCCCCCAAGAGTCATTATCCTTTGTCTGTCTCAGCATGCGTCTCTCCTTCCATATCAAACCCATGTCTGTTACCCAACCCAGTGAAAATGGCTGTAATCTTACTTAATGCAGGGCCATTAGTCAGCAATAATAAAGCTATGGTTTCACAACTACAGCATGAGTCACTCCAAATAAGACACAATCGAAAGCAAAGGATTCAAATGTAAGGTTCTGCTTTCAAGCAGAGAGACAAACAAACACACTTACACAGACAAACACACACCCACACACACATACACAGGAGTGAGACGTCAAATCAAGAGTGGGGTCGCTCCCCATCCCCCTCAACCAACACACACTAAATTGGCTCATTGATCCCCATCCTCTCCCCTGTAAGTATTCCCCAGGTCATTGCTGTAAATGAGAATGTGTTCTCAGTCAACTTACCTGGTGCAATAAGGGTTAAATAAATAAATAAACATACCCACACACACAAGACAGATTGATTTAACAGATGAATCAATATCAGTCGAGTTGCGCCGGTCAACCTACTGTATCTCTGTAAAGACTATGTGGAAAGGTAAACAGCCTCCTCCCAACCCCTCACTATTAATTAAGTCTTCTGAGGACCACTAAACGACTGAGGGCACATAAACATCTCAACACAGCACAGATCAAAGACACTCCCACTATGCAACATTTTCTTGGATCCTGAGCAACAGCAACAAAATGGCTGTGTGTATGTGTGTGGTGTAGATGAGGTGAAGGGTACGAAGTGTACTTTTTGGACCAAGACAACCTATTGAGTTAATGGTTGTAGTAGTAGTGTATGCTTTCTGTACCTTTGATGTTACTGCAGACCGGTGGAGCCAGAGGGACAAGGACTGGGGGAAAGGAGGGACAAGAAATTATGGAGGACGAACCTGGAGAAGAAAGAGGAGGAGCTAGAACGATAGAAAGAGGGGGCGCTAGAAGAAAGACTTTGGTCAATAACCTCATAGAGATGCTGTCGTGGATCATGTGAGGATGACTTGAATTAGCTAGGCCCACACAGTCAGACGAACCACAAAAAAACAACGGTTAACACGTCCACACATGTTCACATACACAAAGTATACACCTACACATGAGGAACATTGAGAGGGTGTGATGAAACAAGAAGTTTCAAAATCACTGATGTTCATTTCAGCAGAAGGAACGGATTGACAAGAAATGGCTAAAGTCAGCATAGCAGGGTCTACCAGAGACTTGCTTCGTATCCAAACTGAATGTTCGCTGTGTTCCGCCATTCTTTCACTGAATCCAAACTGAATTAACACTCTGCTAATAGTTAAATGGATATGGGTGTGGTTAGGGGTAGGGGTAGTTGTATGGGACTGGGTTTTAATACCCGCTACCATGCTGCCCGGGTGCCTGGTGTGAATTGACTAGAATTGTATCGGTACTCTTGTGCATGTAGTCTGGTCTTAGCATTAGTGGCCATCTCCGTCTGCATCGCCTGACTGTGTCTCAGCCCCATGATGCCACAGTGAGTCACAGCCCAGCTGGAGACAGAGCCAGTCAGTTCCAACTCAGAGACTAAGGGATTTTCCATATATCTACTAATAACCCACTCTTCTTCTGTCCTCCTCTTCCTCTCGCCTTCTCTCCCTCTCTTCTCTCCCTCTCTCCTCCTCTCCCACTTGCCTTCTCTCCCTCTCTCCTTCTCTCCCTCTCTCCTCCTCTCCCTCACTCCTCTCCCCTTCTCCTCCTCTCCCTCTCGCCTTCTCTCCCTCTCTCCTCCTCTCCCTCTCTCCTCCTCTCTCCTCTCCCCCTCTCCTCTCCCCCTCTCCCTCTCTCCTCTCCCTCTCTCCTACTCTCCCTCTCTCCTCCTCTCCCTCTCTCCTCTCACTCTTCTCCTCTCCCTCTCTCCTCTCCCTCTCTCCTCCTCTCCCTCTCTCCTCTCCCTCTCTCCCTCTCTCCTCCTCTCCCACTCTCCTCATCTCCCTCTCTCCTTAACCACCTCCACCAACACCATTTGCCATAGTCAGCTTTATACACGGCAACTGATCTATTAAGACTTCAAGGATGGATGAAAAACATATTGTGGAAATATTCAGTCGTTTTATTGCCCAGAATAGGAAGCCAATGAAGAGAATTGGAACACAGCCCGTCCATTCATTTCTAAGAAACGAATGTAAACCTCATCTCTCCTCTCCCCCTCTCCTCTCCCCCTCTCCTCCTCTCGCTCTCTCCCTCTGTCCTTCTCTCCCTCTCTCCCTCTCTCCTTCTCTCCTCTCCCTCTCTCCTCCTCTCCCTCTCTCCTCTCCCTCTCTCCTACTCTCCCTCTCTCCTCCTCTCCCTCTCTCCCTCTCTCCCTCTCTCCCTCTCTCCTCTCCCTCTCTCCTCCTCTCCCTCTCTCCTCTCCCTCTCTCCTCCTCTCCCACTCTCCTCATCTCCCTCTCTCCTTAACCACCAACACCATTTGCCATAGTCAGCTTTATACACGGCCACTGATCTATTAAGACTTCGAGGATGGATGAAAAACATATTGTGGAAATATTCAGTCGTTTTATTGCCCAGTGATCATAAAGGAACAGAGTTCAGAATAGGAAGCCAATGAAGAGAATTGGAACACAGCCCCTGTCCATTCATTTCTAAAAAACGTATGTAAACCATCATCCGGAAACTGAGCACCGTGATTAGAATTAGGTGGCATTCCTGGCACTGATGCCAGTGTTTCTAGTTAGAGCATGGCAGCCATCCAAAGACACAGGCCTGATCAGTTACCCCCCTAATGTCTGGTACTGCCTAACCCAGGAGCTGGGAGAGCGAGTGTGTTTGCCAACCCAAGGTAGAAACGGTAGCACAACGACATAGCCCAACGCCTCAGCACTTGAGTAGGCTATTAAATCAATAAATGGTGACAGTGTGTAAATTCTGTGTGTCTGTGTGTGTGTCTGTGTGTGTGTGTGTGTGTGTGTGTGTTTGCTTACACACTGCTGTGGGTAGAGATGAGAGAGCTCCGACAGCGCTCTCTGTTTCCCACATCACTAAAGGCAGTGAGTGTGTGGTTTCTGCAGTTACCAACTGCCTTTTAATCAGCTGTGTTTAACCTCATCTGTGTGTCGCCCTCTCTAGCATTACACACCAAGTGAATTAGATATGCTGTATGCCATCTTAGCGCTGTTGTCCCCTTAGAGCCGTTATGTATTCATATTCATATATCTATGAATTCATTATTTATGGACCAATGGATGTTTGTCCTTAATTAACCTCAATTAACTCCCTGCAATTGGGGTTATTTCCTGTGGTAATTCCCATACTGTTTTGATAGAATATACTCTGATTCCCATAAGTATGTGGATTATGTGGTATTTTGGGGCTCATTGTATAGTAGAAGCTTGAATTCATGTTTGGTGCCTGCAAGGAACAGTCTGAAAGGGATTCATAAATTCTTGTTACAAATACCAGTGTGTGCCCCCAATTATGTCTGTCTGTCTGTCTCCCCCCACTCTCCCTCTGTCTCTCTCTCTGGGTGGTCTGTCCTCCTCTCTACTCCCCAGTGGTGTGAGGGTGTTCTGGGGGTAGTTACAGGACTTCCTTCTCCCCCAGCTTCCTCTCTGGTTCCTGCCTAGGAAGGCCGTAAAGCACCCACACACCAGGCACATGAGACAGGGAGCATTTCTCCCTGTAATGTTTGGGGTTAACCACCAAACCCTCACCCCCTATCCCCCTCTCCCCCCACTTTGTGCCCCCCACAAGCCTAGTCCCGTGTGTATACACAGCGGTCACACACAGGCGGTACAAGGAGACACACACACTCACACACACATAAACACAGGCAGACTGAGCTCCTCATCAAAGAGTGGTGTGTCGTTTCCCCTGCTCTTCCTTTCCCTGGTCTGGCACCCATTTTGGCATCAATAGCATGAGTTTAAGGGGGCTTTTCCCTCAGATCTGGCAACCGCAGCCAAAGAGTAGCCCAGAGCACCCCGAAGGAAGGAAGCAGAGGATTGTTGGAGAGATGGGATGATTGGCAGGGTTAGGTAGACTACTTTCTAAATCAGTTACCTGTAATCAGTTACCTGTCCAAAATTGTAATCTGTAACGTAACTTTTGGATTGCCCAAATTTAGTAACGTAATCTGATCACTTTCAGTTATTTTTGGATTACTTTCCCCTTAAGAAACATTAGAAAAAGACAAAAAGGATCCATCAAACGCATTTGGTGTGTCATCATAGTGGTTTCTGACTTTAGGTCAGACTTGCTCAGGTGGAATACATTTTAACTTGCACCTTTTTTCAATGCAGAATTTAATGTCATTGAGAAAACAGTAAGGTGTTATAACGTTTTTTTTGCATATTTTCTGAATTTAAAAGTAATCCAAGAAGTAATCATCAGTTTTTTCAAAAGTATCTGTAATCCGATTACAATATTTTTGCTGGTAACGCAATTTATTACAGTTAGTTTTTTTGTAATCAGATGATATGTAACTGATTACATGTAATCAGTTACTCCCCAAACCTGATGATTGGCATGTCTGTGTCTGTGAGGTTTAGGGGTCTGCAGTGTTTCCCCTAGATTTTGGCTTATGAGAGCCACAAAAGGCCCTCGAAGCAACATCCCATAGGCCCCTCAAATTCAAATCTGGACCTGGAAGCCAGTTCCACTGCTTTTTTAAATTCTTCCCCTCTAATCAGGGACTGATTGGTAAGACGCTTCAGGAGGGCGGCCATGTGTCCTAGCAAGGCAGAGGTCCTGGGTTCGAGCCTGGGTGTGAGCTGAATCAGGAGGAAGTGGTACTCACTAAGCAAGCAGTGTGACGTCCTTTACAGGTGCTATTAATGATCAGGTAGAACAGAAAACCAGCAATACTCCGGACCTTGTAGGGTAAGACTTGAATACCCTGCTATAGGCCTGGGCTACCAACAACCAAACTATCATAGAAATAATTCAATACTCAACAAAAATTGGTATGAGAAACATTGAAGTTGATGTTTCCCATAGCCTAGCATGTTACGCCAATTAAGTATCCTTGTGCACAAAGCCGTAGCTTATTACCAGTTTAAATTACTCATATTCAGTGAGCACACACACATTTGTAATCTGATTGTGGTGATTATTTCTCAATCCCTGGCCACAAAGACTCATGGTGCAAGCTGCCTATGTTTCCCAAATCTCCTCTCGTGGATTAGCCAATGTTTCTACGGAGCACCACGATGAGTCATATCTTTACTCCTGAGAAATTTGCATTAGTTTAGCAAATAGCACATAGCTTAATCTGCTATCCCAATGATTCTTCACTGTTCTTAAATGGGACATGCATGTTTCCTCATACATAATGTGTCACATCTCCCTCTATAAAATAGAGAAATATAGACTGATATACTATTAAAAAAATTGAGAAAGACCAGACAATGACTAGGATTTCTGCTTTTGCGGCCTCTGAGATTGGAGAGTGTGAGAGAAAAAAAGCCAAAACAAGACCCTGGTTATTTCAAGAGACTGCGTGAATGTGATGTCACTAAAGTCTAGATAGTTCCCTCTTTTTCTCACGCAAAGGTCTACACTGACCTATTTCCTGTCTCACAGGAAGTCAAGGGTTTGTAGTAGCGACTGTTCACGGGCTTATCAGCGCAAGGGATGGTGGCAAGGAGGTTTGTGTGTGTGTGTGTGTTTTAGCACAAAGGTGGTCATTTATCTACAAGCTCTCACAGTTTTACGTCAGAATTATACGTTCATCCATGTTTCCCAAACGTCAAATGTCAAAGTATTTAAGGTTAAGTTTAGGCATTAACTACACATTTTTAAGGTAAAGGTGAAGTTTTGGCATTAACTCTGAATTCTTAAGGTTAGGCATTAACTCCGAATGGTTAAGGTTTGGCATAGGCTTAAAACAAAAATATCAAAACAACTTTCTATTGCTGGATTCTAACATGCAACTTTTGGCATCAGAGGCAGATGCTTATCCACCATCCCCGTTCACAACAGAAACCTATTTGACGGTAACAGCGCTCACTGTTGCCCCTAGTGGCCGGTTTCCACGTCATCTCCCAAAGTACTCAAACATGGATGGACGTCGAATACTGACTTGTATCACGTGTGACCTGCCTGCATTTATTGTGTATTAAAACTGTTCCACAGCATGTGTTGAATTTCACACCATGTTCGGAATACACACTTGCAACACAGTACCCTCAGTACTCTCTCTACCACTCTCTATGTGAAGTATTGCAATCCAACACTTTCCCATGTTTCCAAATCATTTTATCACTTCCCCTGTTACTAAATCTCTATGTTTTCACTCAAAGTACCCAACCAAACCCGTCCACACTCATGCACACTCACCACACACACACACACACACACACACACACACACACACACACACACACACACACACACACACACACACACACACACACACACACACACACACACACACACACACACACACACACACACACACACACACACACACACACACACACACACACACACACACCTTCAAATCACCCATACACACTTGACCATGTGAACACAGAGCCTAGTTGGGCACGTGTGTATGAAGTAAAGTGAAGTGAAAGTGTGTGAAAGTGAATGTTTTTGCCCAGACCACTCGGCACAGAGGAAACTGACTGAGACTTTAGCCTGCAGTTGAGGAAGCCAGAATGGCTGTGTGTGGCTCTAGTGCTGACTGAGCCCGTTCACTTTGGGTGCGTTGATTCTCAAACGTGTGAGTGTGTTGTTGAGTGTGTTGTCCTGTGTGTGTTTGTATTGTAAAGCCGAAAGAATGCGCACATACTGTAGATTCATGTGCTCAACCAAAAACATGTACAGTGAGAAACATTCAAGAGGAGGAATGATTTATAAAAGCAGAAATATACAGAGCGAGAGAAAGAAAGCGAGAGAGAGAGAGAACTAGTGAAAAAATATATACAGTACAACTATTCAATCACCCCAAAATAAGGATAGATTCCTGGATTAAAAAACAAACATCCTTCCAGTGCACTTCTTAACTGCATCTTTCTCTTCCTATCTGTCTTTCTTCCTCTCTCTCTTTCTTCCTCTCCATCTTTGTCACTTAGTACCACACAGTTCTGGTGTGTGCGAGGTAGTCAATTGTTCCTTCGTTGTCGACTGCACGGATTTTCACACATTTAATTATACCCTCTGTCTGAGTTAGTCACTTTCAGAAAAACTGCACGTTAGCATTTGTCACGCCTTCAAAGGCTATTTTTTTTTACGACGCATAACTATTTATAACCGTTTTCATATAGTTTTTCATCTGTGTATTTCAGTTTTGTTCCATAACTTGACTTCCTTCGTCTGTTCTGAATGTTTATCAAGGAGTTGCTCTGACAGAGGAGTATCCATAATGGGCATGCATGTGTACAAACATACACACACTGCACTTGCTATAAAACACACACAGAAGAGTTTTATACACACATACATGATTGTTCATAAAATCATCTTACACACATAGGCAATGATGACGCACAACTCGGCAGGTAGCCTAGTGGTTAAGAGTGTTGGGCCATTAACTGAACGGTCACTGGTTCGAATCCCCATGCCGGCTAGGTGACAAATCTGTTGTTGTGCCCTTGAGCAAGGCACTTAATCCTAATTGCGCCTGTAAATAGCTCTGGATAAGAGCGTCTGCTAAATGACTAAAATTTAACTCTTCAGTGCATTCAGAAACTATTCACACCCCTTGATTTTCTTCCAAATTTTGTTGTGTTACAGCCTGAATTTAAAATGGATTAAATTGATATTGTTTGGTCAATGGCCTACACACAATACTCCATAATGTCAAAGTGTAATTATATTTTTCGAAATGTTTACAAATTAATTCAAAATGAAAAGCTGAAATGTTTTGAGTCAATAAGTATTCAACCCCTTTGTTATGACAAGCCTAAATAAGTTCAGGAGTAAACTTTTGCTTAACAAGTCACATATGTTGCATGGACTCACTCTGTGTGCAATAATAGTGTTTAACATGATTTTTGAATGACTACCTCATCTTTGTACCCAGCACATACAATTATCTGTAAGGTCCCTCAGTCGAGCAGTGAATTTCAAACACAGATTCAACCACAAAGACAAGGGAGTTTTCCAATGCCTCGCCAAGAAGGGCACCTATTGGTAGATGGGTAAAAAAAAAAAAATCTGACATTGAATATCCCTTTGAGCATGGTGAAGTTATTAATTACACTTTGGATGGTGCATCAATACACCCAGTCACTACAAAGATACAGGCTTCCTTCCTAACTCAGTTGCCGGAAAGGAAGGAAACCACTCAGGGATTTCACCATGAGGCCAATGGTGACTTTAAAACAGTTACAGAGTTTAAAGGCTGTGATAAGAGAAAACTGAGGATGGATCAACAACATTGTAGTTACTCCACAATACTAACCTAATTGACAGATTGAAAAGAAGGAAGCCTGTTCAGAATATAAATATTCCAAAACATGCATCCTGTTTGCAACAAGACACTAAAGTAATACATACAAAAATGTGGCAAAGCAATTCACTTTTTGTCCTGAATAAAAAGTGTTATGTCTGGGGCAAATCCAATGCAAAACATTACTGAGTACCACTCTCCATATTTTCAAGCATAGTGGTGGCTGCATCATGTTATGGGTATGCTTGTAATCGTTAAGGACTGGGGAGTTTTTCAGGATAAAAAAGAAAAGGAATAGAGCTAAGCCCAGGCAAAATCCTAGAGGAAAACCTGCTTCAGTCTGCTTTCCACCAGACACTGAGAGATTAATTCACCTTTCAGCAGGACAATAACTTAAAACACAAGGCCAAATCTACACTGGAGTTGCTTACCAAGAAGACGGTGAATGTTCCTGAGTGGCCGAGTTACAGTTTTGACTTAAATCTGCTTGGAAATCTATTGCAACACAGAATGTTGAATACCTATCAAATCAAGATATATTCGTTTTATTTGTATTCATTTTTTACAAATATTAAACATTTTCTTCCACTTTGACATTTGAGCATTTTGTTTAGATCGTTGATTTTAAAAAATACAATTAAATCCAGTTAAATTAATCTCACTTTGTAACACAAGAACATGTGGAAAAAGTCAAAGGGTGTGAATACTTTCTGAAGGCACTGTACATCTACTCACACAAGCACTAACATAGAGACATGCATTGATCATGTAAACACAAGTGGACACGCACTGTAGGAGACAATAGGAGTTGAGAGTGTGTGTGGGTGCTCGCATGTGTGTGTGCGTGCATGAGTGTGTGAGGACAGCAGAGCTGATTAGTCCAGGATGCAGTCAGCCAGACTAATTGGCTGTGGCAACGAGGTCTAAACCCCCCTCAAGAAAAAGGAGACCATGTGCTTGGCTTAGTTAGGAGGGGGCGGTGTGTGTGTGTGACAAGACAGGTGGACGTGGGACAAGGGGTTATGGGGGTCCCATCTGTTGCAGTTCATGTTATCTGGTGCAGAGGAGAGACAGAAACCTGAAAAGGAAGGTTGGGTGGAAGTTTCCACTGGCACACTCCAGCAATCATTCTCTCATACCACTCTCTCATGTCATCGTACCACCTTATCGTCCTCCTAAAAAACATGCCATTCAGTATGTCACCCTTTCAATCCCTGATACATCACACTCTCACAACATTTTCAGTATAACACCAAGGACAAGGGTGTCAATGTCATTGAGCTAACGGGCCCATTTCTGTAAAAGCAGAAATCAGGATCGCTGCACATTTAAACAATGGCACATACTACACATGAAGGAAACATCTTGCTGTCATTTCATTTTCTTATGTGATATCTGTTGCCAGATCAAAAACAGACCAACAGGTCCATACACTGTGACTAATAAAACACATTCTGCATTTTATATCTGTGAATAAAGTCCAGCTGGAAACCACCTTTCCCCTTGACGTCTGAAGGACACACTTGTTCAGAATTTGATTATTCATCATACCGTTTGGTATCACACACATACGTAGACAGAAGAGGTAATTCGGTGCGAAACATATTTGCGGCTTGGTGAGAAATGGGGTTGAGAAATCACTAAAAGTTTGGGACCTAGACGCAGTCGATCAGCTGTTTCTCAATGTGTGTGTGTCAGTGTGTGGGTGTTTGTGTTTGAGACCGCATGGAGGGAACTGAAAGTATGAGAGCAAGAATTTGACCAAACCTGAGACGTATTTGAGACTTGATATCACTGTCAAAAGCAGCAGGAGAGAATGGGAGAAAATCTGATCAAGATTATTGATCTTAGACTCTTGGACACAACACACACACACAGTACACACACATGCTCAGAGAGAGAGCCGTATCCATGGAAAACACACAAATCAAATCAAATCAAATGTTATTTGCTGCATGCGCTGAATACAACAGGTGTAGACCTTACAGTGAAATGCCTATTTACAAGTCATTAACCAACAATGCAGTTTTAAGAAAAAAAAGTGTTAAGTAAAAAATAGATAAGTAAAAAATAAAAATAACAATGCAAATAGTCCGGGTAGCCATGATTAGCTGTTCAGGAGTCTTATGGCTTGGGGGTAGAAGCTGTTAAGATGCCTTTTGGACCTAGACTTGGCGCTCCGGTACAGCTTGCCGTGCGGTAGCAGAGAAAACAGTCTACGACTAGGGTAGCTGGAATCTTTGACAGTTGCCATACTAGGCGGTGATGCAACCAGTCAGGATGCTCTCAATGGTGCAGCTGCAGAACTTTTTGAGGATCTGAGGACCCATGCCAAATCTTTTCAGTCTCCTGAGGGGGAATAGGCTTTGTCGTGCCCTCTTCAGGACAGTCTTGATGTGTTTGGACAATGATAGTTTGTTGGTGATGTGTACATCAAGGAACTTGAAGCTCTCAACCTGTTCCACTACAGCCCCGTCGATGAGAATGGGGGTGTGCTCAGTCCTCTTTTTTTTCCTGTAGTCCACAATCATCTCCTTTGTCTTGATCACGTTGAGGGAGAGGTTGTTATCCTGGCACCACACGGCCAGGTCTCTGACCTCCCTATAGGCTGTGTCATCTTTGTCGGTGATCAGGCCTACCACTGTTGTGTCGTCTGCAAACTTAATGATGGTGTTGGAGTCGTGCTTGGCCATGCAGTCATGGGTGAACAGGGACTACAGGAGGGGACTGAGCACACACCCCTGAGGGGCCCCCATGTTGCGGATCAGCGTGGCAGATGTGTTGTTACCTACCCTTACCACCTGGGGGCGGCCCGTCAGGAAGTCCAGGATCCAGTGGCAGAGGGAGGTGTTTAGTCCCAGGGTCCTTAGCTTAGTGATGAGCTTTAAGGGCACTATGGTGTTGAGCGCTGAGCTGTAGTCAATGAATAGCATTCTCACGTACAGTTGAAGTCGGAAGTTTACATACACCTTAGCCAAATACATTTAAACTCAGTTTTTCACAATTCCTGACATTTAATCCTAGTAACAAATTCCCTGTCTTAGGTCAGTTAGATCACCACTTTATTTTAAGAATGTGAAATGTCAGGATAATAGTAGAGAGAATGATTTATTTCAGCTTTTATTTATTTCATCACATTCCCAGTGGGTCAGAAGTTTACATACACTCAATTAGTATTTGGTAGCATTGCCTTTCAATTGTTTAACTTGGGTCAAACGTTTGGGGTAGCCTTCCACAAGCTTCCCACAATACGTTGGGTGAATTTTGGCCCATTCCTCCTGACAGAGCTGGTGTAACTGAGTCCGGTTTGTAGGCCTCCTTGCTCGCATACACTTTTTCAGTTCTGCCCACACATTTTCTATAGGATTGAGGTCAGGGCTTTGTGATGGCCACTCCAATACCTTGACTTTGTTGTCCTTAAGCCATTTTGCCACAACATTGGAAGTATGCTTGGTGTCATTGTCCATTTGGAAGACCCAAGCGTTAACTTCCTCACTGATGTCTTGAGCTGTTTCTTCAATATATCCACATAATTTTCCTTTCTCATGATGCCATCTATTTTGTTTAGGGCGCCAGTCCCTCCTGCAGCAAAGCACCCCCACAGCATGATGCTGCCACCCCGTGCTTCACGGTTGGGATGGTGTTCTTCGGCTTGCAAGTGTCCCCCTTTTTTCTCCAAACATAACGATGGTCATTATGGCCAAACAGTTCCATTTTTGTTTCATCAGACCAGTGGACATTTCTCCAAAAAGTACGATCTTTGTCCCCATGTGCAGTTGCAAACCGTAGTCTGGCTTTTTTATGTCGGTTATGGAGCAGTGGCTTCTTCCTTGCTGAGTGGCCTTTCAGGTTACGTCGATATAGGACTCGTTTTACTGTGGATATAGATACTTCTGTACCTGTTTCCTCCAGCATCATCACAATCATTTTCGCACCAAAGTACATTCATCTCTAGGAGACAGAACGCGTCCCTTCCTGAGCGGTATGATGGCTGCGTGGTCCCATGGTGTTTATACTTGCGTACTATTGTTTGTACAGATGAACATGGTACCTTCAGGCATTTGGAAATTGCTCCCAAGGATGAACAAGACTTGTGGAGGTCTACCATTTTTTTTCTGAGGTATTGGCTGATTTCTTTGGATTTTCGCATGATGTCAAAGAAAGAGGCACTGAGTTTGAAGGTAGGCCTTGTAATTCATCCACAGGTACACCTCCAATTGACTCAAATGATGTCAATTAGCCTATCAGAAACTTCTAAAGCCATGACATCATTTTCTGGAATTTTCCAAGCTGTTTAAAGGCACAGTCAACTTAGTGTATGTAAACTTCTGACCCACTGGAATTGCGATACAGTGAATTATAAGTGAAATAATCTGTTTGTAAACAATTGTTGGAAAGATTACTTGTGTCATGCTCAAAGTAGATGTCCTAACCGACTTGCCAAAACTATAGTTTGTTAACAAGAAATTTGTGGAGTGGTTGAAAAACGAGTTTTAATGACTCCAACCTAAGTGTATGTAAACTTCCGACTTTAACTGTAGGTGTTCCTCTTGTCCAGGTGGGAAAGGGCAGTGTGGAGTGCAATAGAGATTGCATAATCTGTGGATCTGTTGGGGCGGTATGCAAATTGGAGTGGGTCTAGAGTTTCTGGGATAATGGTGTTGATGTGAGCCATGACCAGCCTTTCAAAGCACTTCATGGCTACAGACGTGAGTGCTACGGGTCGGTAGTCATTTAAATAATAATATTATATAATATGCCATTTAGCAGACGCTTTAATCCAAAGCGACTTACAGTCATGTGTGCATATATTTTTACGTATGGGTGGTCCCGGGGATCGAACCCACTACCCTGGCGTTACAAGCGCCATGCTCTACCAATTGAGCTACAGAGGACCAGGTTATCTTTAGGCAGGTTATCTTAGTGTTCTTGGGCACAGGGACTATGGTGGTCTGCTTGAAACATGTTGGTATTACAGACTCCATCAGGGACATGTTGAAAAGGTTAGTGAAGACACTTGACAGTTGGTCAGCGCATGCTCGGAGTACACGTCCTGGTAATCCATCTGGCCCTGCGGCCTTGTGAATGTTGACCTGCTTAAAAGTCTTACTCACAACGGCTACGGGGAGCGTGATCACATAGTCATCCGGAACAGCTGATGCTCTCATGCATGCTTCAGTGTTGCTTGCCTCGAAGCGAGCATAGAAGTGATTTAGCTCGTCTGGTGTCACTGGGCAGCTCAAGCCTGTGCTTCCCTTTGTAGTCGGTAATAGTTTGCAAGCCCTGCCACATCCGACGAGCGTCAGAGCCGGTGTAGTATGATTCAATCTTAGTCCTGTATTGACTCTTTGCCTGTTTGATGGTTCATCAGAGGGCATAGCGGGATTTCTTATAAGCGTCCGGGTTTGAGTCCCGCTACTTGAAAGCGGCAGCTCTACCCTTTAGCTCAGTGCAGATGTTGCCTGTAATCCATGGCTTCTGGTTGGGGTATGTACGTACGGTCACTGTGGGGACGACGTCATCGATGCACTTATTGATGAAGCCAGTGACTGATGTGGTGTACTCCTCAATGCCATCGGAAGAATCCCGGAACATATTCCAGTCTGTGCTAGCAAAACAGTCCTGTAGCTTAGCATCTGCGTCATCTGACCACTTCCTTATTAACCAAGTCACTGGTACTTCCTGCTTTAGTTTTTGCTTATAAGCAGGAATCAGGAGGATATAATTATGGTCAGATTTGCCAAGTACACATCTTACAGTAAACGGGTCATCCACACATACATACACTGTAGGTACAAATTACAAACACATGCACAGGAAATCCAGACAATGTTGTAACATATGTCCATTGAGTGATGATAAACAGTATTTCTGTAATTTCACATTTCTAATGTATCTGAATGTTTATGCAGCATGTTTATCCAATCAGAGGTATGTACAGTATGTGTGTTTAAGTTTCAGTATGTGGACGCATGTCAGAGTGTGTGTTTGGATTTCATGCCATGCCACATGTACTGTGGTGCTAAATGCTACTAATGATACTATAGATTTAGTTACTGTTTTAGTCATATTTAGTAAAAATGCTAGATTTTACTTTCATATGAATACAAAGTAATAGTGAATACAAAAATACTCACAATTCAAGACAAACAAGGGGGGGGGGGGGGGTTCTATGATTCCTTTCCAAATAGACCTACTGTGTGTGTGTGTGTGTGTGTGTGTGTGTGTGTGTGTGTGTGTGTTTGCTTGCATCCGTGCATGTTTGCATGCGTGTGTGAGTGACTGTCAGTGAGTGTCCTATTGAGAAATGCCCATGGAGCTCCAGTAAGCTATAGAATTACACCAGAATATTCCTTTATGGGTCTGTGGGGCCTAATGAAGTCCTGAGTCATAATGACAGTGAGAGACTACAGATGAAAGCTCCTGCTGTCACCCTCTGTCTTTACGACCCACTCCCTGAGTCCCTAGTCCCTACATGGCATGGCACACTGGACCAGGCTGGACAGGGTGGGAAATGTAGGCCGGGGACAACAGAATACATTTTAAGACCACCTATTTACAGTGCCTATAGAAAGTCTACATCCCCCTTGGATTTCTTCACATTTTATTGGGAATCAAACGTAATCCTATTGGACCCTATATGATTCTCACGATATATGTGCCTTACTATAGGCAAGTCAACCCCGTTTTCATGATTTCTGGTAGATCCCTAGTAGAAAAATCCTATCAGATGTTGGAGCCAGTCCTATTGGAGTCCTATGGGATCCTATCCCAAAGGATTGTATCCTATAAGATCCTATAGGATTCCAATACCAGAATCCAATAGAAAAATCTGATCAGATTTTGGAACCAGTCCTATTGGAATCCTATAAGCTCATATCCTATAGGATCAAATCAGTTCCAAAATCGGCTAGATTTTATTTTTTTTTGGGGGGGGGGGGGGGGGGTATCCTATAGGATTTTTTAACTAACACTTTTCAAGTCTTGCCATAGATTTTGAATCAGATTTAAGTAAAAAATAAACTGTAACTTGGCCAATCAGGAACATTCACTGTCTTCTTGGTAAGCAACTCCAGTGTAGATTTGGCTTTGTGTTGTAGGTTATTGTCCTGCTGAAAGGTGAATTCATCTCCCAGTGTCTGGTGGAAAGCAGACTGAACCAGGTTTTCCTCTATGATTTTGCCTGTGCTTAGCGCCATCCAGTTTCTTTTCATCTATTGGATTCTATAGGAAAAACTCCCCAGTCTTTGCCGATGTCAAGCATACCCATACCATGATGCAGCCACCACCATGCTTGAAAATAAGGAGGCAGTTACTCAGTGATGTGTTGTGTTGGATTTGCCCCAAACATAATACTTTTTAAACTCTGTAGCTGTTTTAAAATTCCCAATGGCCTCATGGTGACATCCCTAAGTAGTTTCCAGTTTCCATCCTGTCCTGCAGCTCAGTTCAGTTCAGAAGGACGACTGCATCTTTGACTTGTCTGGGTGGTTTAAAACATAATCCACAGAATAATTATTAACTTGACCATGCTTAAAGATATATTCAATGTCTGATTGGTTATTGTTACCCATCTACCAATCACTGCCCTTCTTTATGAAGCTTTCGAAAAGCTCCCTGGTCTTTGTAGTTGAATCTGTGCTTGAAATTCAATACTTGACTGAGGGACCTTACAGATGTTGTACTGTATGTATGGGAGACAGAGGAAGGGGTATTCATTCAAAAATCATGTCAACCCCTATTATTTCACACAGAGTGAGTCCATATAACTTATTATGTGATTTCTTAAGCCAAAGTTTACTTCTGAACTAATTTAGGCTTGCCTAAACAAAGGGGGTGAATACTTATGCAATGACTATATTTTAGTAATCTAAATTGTATTCATTTGCCAAAATTTGTAGAATTTTCTTTTCATTTTGACATTATGGAAAATTTTGTGTAGCTCAATGACAAAAAATACGATTACATCTATTTCAATCCCACTTTGTAATGCAACAAAATGTGAAAGAAGTTCAAGGGTGTCTACATTTTCTATAGGCACTGTAAATGGGAAGGAAAAGGGTTAAAAGAGTTGTTTTGAGTTATATTTTGAAAATTGATAGGATGGCTGGATGGGCAGACAGTATATAACACAAATGTGTGGGTATAGCCAGTGAGTGGCTGATTCTTTGATTAATCTGCTGCCAGCAATGCTATTCACTAATCAGTAGATTCAAGCACTGGCTAAAGTATGAGTACACTCTCTCTCTCTTTCTCTCTCTCTCTCTCTCTTTCTCTCTCTCCTTTCCAATATTGATGAGAAAGCGATTTGGTGGTCATTAACTGAAAGCGATAGGTGTGAATTTTTCATGGTGAGGTGAGGTGGTGTGAGATGTTGGCAGGTGAGGTGGAGCTCTAAGGTTACATGGGAGGGAACACATACAATTACTCCTTCTCTTTTGTCATCGTCCTCTCTTTCTATTTATCTCTCTCCCTCTCTCCCTCTCTATCTTCCTCTCTCCCTCTCTCTCCCTCTCTCCCTCTCTCTCTCCCTCTCTCCCTCTCTCTCTCCCTCTCTCCCTCTCTCTCCCTCTCTCCCTCTCTCCCTCTCTCCCTCTCTCCCTCTCTCCCTCTCTCCCTCTCTCCCTCCCTCTCTCCCTCTCTCCCTCCCTCTCTCCCTCTCTCCCTCTCTCTCTCTCTCTCTCGCTCTAATATGAGGGGTCAGAGATGAAAGGTGCAAATGTAACATGAGGAACTGGAGATTCACTCACATACACTCACTGAGAGTAAACTGCCATTCACAGTATCTCTGTGTGTGTGTGTGTGTGTGTGTGTGTGTGTGTGTGTGTGTGTGTGTGTGTGTGTGTGTGTGTGTGTGTGTGTGTGTGTGTGTGTGTGTGTGTGTGTGTGTGTGTGTGTGTGTGTGTGTGTGTGTGTGTGTGTGTGTGTGTGTGTGTGTGTGTGTGTGTGTGTGTGTGTGTGTGTGTGTGTGTGTGTGTGTGTGTGTGTGTGTGTGTGTGTGTGCGCGCGTGTGGAGCGGACTTCAAAGTGGCATGCCTCAGACTTCACTGACCCATTGAGTGAAGAGTGATTTGATGGGGCAAGGGGGAACCCCACTCTTGATTTCACATGAGATATACAGTGTCATCACAATGATGTCATTTAGCATTTGGAGAGGGAGGTGTGTGGGGGGTTTGGAGGTGGAGAAGGGTGGGAAGGGGGTTGATGTGTGTGTGATTGAGTTAGAATGGGGAGAGAGTGGAAGCAAAAGTTTAGATATGTGTATTTGTGTCTGTGTGTTTGCGTCTGTGTCTGTGTTTTATTTGCCAGAGTGCCATGGCATTGTCAATTATTAGAGAATTGTAGAAAGGGATCAAAAGGGGTAGGAGAAAATATCAAGAATATTACTGAACTAGCCAGAGAGAAACAAGACAAAGCCCCACCATGAAATATTCACACCATGACCTAGCTCCTGGTAAGAACTCCATCTCTCTATCTCTCTCTCTATTTCCCACTTATCTTTCCTAGCCTTCCATTTCATCTTCTACTCTTTCACTTTCTTTCCCTCTCTCTCTCTGTGTTGAGGGTGCTTGATTCCATTACAATTCCACTTAGTCAAGTTAAGAACTGACAGTTACCCACAGTTTTCCTTGAAGAATTTCCATAAAGAGATGACATGTGTTGAGTTACAATTCATTTCCTAAATTAGTTGGAACTGGAATGGAATTGACCCCGACCATGATCTCCTGTTTCACTCCTCTGTCTCTCCCTCTGTTTTTTTTCCTCTCTCTCTCTGTCTCATCCTTCCTCAAGCAGCTGTTAGTCTCCTGTCACCATTACAAGACAATGCCTGTAGGCTCAGGTTACCCACAGTGCTACTGTAGTGTCATTCTAAAATTCCTGTGGTGTTTGCTTAACGTTTGCCCTCGCTGTGCTTATTCAGGCCACAAGGCCAGCCTATGGGGGGGATTAGGAGCCGAGGAAGCCGTGTACGAGTGTGCGAGTGTTAAGTGTGGGTGCATTGTGGAGGAGTTCCTTTGTATGAGTGGGTTTTTCTATTTTTGTGAGCTAGTGTGTAAGTTTGCATTAACCTGTATTATACAATGGGTGGGTCTAATCCTGAATACTGATTGGTTAAAACCGCATTCCAGCCGGTGTCTATTCCACAAGTTGCCACCGGCTAACTCTATGACGTTAAAATGCCTATTTACTCTGTTCCATCTGACTGTGCAATCCACTGTCTCATCAGCCCAGCCAGGCAACTTATAAACTTGATCTCCACTATAAAAAGCTTCTAGACATTCTCACATTTCTTTTAGACTAACATTTCATTTTCAACAGCGGAGATTTGTATAAACCTTGCTGTCTGTCTCTCCGACATTTGCAACATTGTTTCAATATTCAAATTCGATCTCCTGCTGTCCCATAGTAATGAACGTGTCTGGAGTCGGGACGAGACAGACAGGCAGACAGCGTTTCTCAGCCAGTCGAAATCATGAATCTGCTGGCATCATGTTTATGGATATATACAAAAAAAATGTCAATTGAAAAAAGGTAAAAACGAAATGCAGCTAATTTGCAGTCTTTCCAGCTTCAGTTTGAAGTGATTGTGTTACTGTAGCTGTGCTGCTGGCTAGCTCCTCTGAACAACAGTGTCCTGACGAGTGAGCACATTTTCTATGCCAGGTGAAATCGCGCCTCATTAGCTCATTGTTATGAATGTATCCAAATAAATGTCACTAGAAAACAGCTTAAACAAATGCAAATGAAGCTACTTTGCTGTTATTCTGGCTGCACTTTTTGACGTGACTGTAAGTTAGCCGTAGTTGGCTAGCTAGCAAGCAAGGGATAAGAACATTGCCAGCCAGTATGGCAATGGAACATTTAGAACGAATGACTGGGCCGCGTCCATAGATACAGAACAAAAAGACTGAACGACTGGGTCGCATCTCTAGCAACCCTAGATTTGTGTCGGGACTGTCTTGTGGAAGGATGAAATAGTATGAATACATTAATCAAAATAAGGTTTTTAATGAAAACATGTCAATCATTATTTCAATATGTTGGTAACCCGTTGTATAAAAGTGATAATGCCCTCGAAGCCGGTGTTTGGAGGATATATTGGCACGGTTTGCCACCGTACACCGGCAACACCCGTGCCAATATATCCTCCAAACACCGGCTTCTCTGGCATTATCACTTAATTGTGTGTGTGTGTGTGTGTTACCTCCCTGTGTGTCCATCTGTCTCTGTGTGCACGTCTCTCAGACACACGCCCTGTCATAACACAGCCACACTGGAGCAGGGATGGCACTGTGGTTATTTTAAGGGGTGTGTGTCCGTCTCTGTCTCTGTGTGTGTGTGGAAAGTCCCCTCATTCTCCTGCCTCTATAAGGACCTGGGACCTCGGAGGGTCCCAGGTGTGACAGTGGGGCCAGCAGGGAGAGCACTGGCGGGGTCACTGTGTGTTTAGACAGGGGATGCTGCTGTCACATCCCCACAATGTCTCTACGATGTTTGGAATGCCAGCCAAGCCACGTCGCTAGGCCTCTGACCCTGACAATCTCTCCGGCCTCAACCACAGTTGTTCCACCGGGGCCTGTTGTTTATTTTAGGGAGGAGGTGGAGGTGAAGAATAAGAGTGAGGGGGAAAAGGCAGAGGAGGAGGAGAGGTGTGAGGTAAGGACTCTTTTGTACCCTGATGGTGGGCTTCACTGGGTGTTAAATCGGGGTGTCGTTTTGTGGGTGTTCTGTTATTAGCGCCTCTAAATGGAGAAAGTCCCCTATAAGAACATCTTCCTTGAAAGGTTATTGGTTTGAAGGATAGCTTATTATCAAAGACACATATCGGAAACTGACTGCTTATTGTACGTTTTTTACAGTATACCAGTCCATTGCCAATTTGAGACAAACACATCTGAGAATGTACTATCGGCCATTTTGTGTTTGTAGAGAGGGGATTTGCACCTAAAGGCCCACACATCTAGCTAACAGACATACAACTTTTTATAATGTGTGTGTGTGCGTGTGCGTGTCCGAGGCGTGTGCAGTCGGGGCAGATTTAGTGGAGGTTTGGCCTCGGGAGGACTGGAGGCGACGGGTGGGAGCAGGTGTGTCTGGCCTTCTGAAACACAGTGAGGTGAATGAGTCAGAGTTCACCACTCCACAAAAGGGAAAGTTCGCCCAAGGCAGAGCCCAGGAGGCTATATTAACCTTGGAACTGACTGTACTTCAGCAATGAGCCGGAACGTATTATAGAACATCTAAGTGTAACTATAACCACATGAAAGGTGCTATCTATAACATAACCGTCTTATGCCATCATAATCCCCCCCAAAAAACATTATTTGTATGGTTTAATGAGTTTTCACTTCTGAGTAGATTGGGTCCAATAAGTGATAGAATAAGAAGGATATGGGCCTATTGCTCTTAGCCAATCAGAGATGATGTCAACTGTTGTGGCCCAATTAGAGGTGAGATGTCTATTCCAGTGGACCAATCAGAGACATGGGGTCAACTATGACATGACTGTCTTAGTATGTTAGACAAGGAAGTTCACCTTGGTGACAGAGCTTTCACTCAGTTTATCCAATTATACTTAGCTTTGAATTCAAGTGCACAAAACCTTCAGAATCACATAATTTACGAGCTTCACTTCATTCATGACTTCATCTAGAGCGTGGGGAGTGGCGGAACTCTTGTTCTCCAACTCTAAACTCTGACTGGTGTCCTGGAGCCCTGTGTCTGCCTTACTGTAAGTGCCCCTGTGTACTCAGCGTCGCTGGTGCGCCCATAAATAACGCCCCACTCTCCAGTGTGTGACAGGGCAGGTTGAGATGAAAGGTTCCAGCTTGTCCTCTGTTCCCCTGTAGCCTCTTATTAAAGGGCTTTTACGTGTAAACAGCGCAGAGAGGTGAGCTCGTAAAACACGAGAGGGAAGGGACCTGTCTCTCTGGCTTTTCCTTTCTCTCCCTCGCTCTCTGTCCCTCTTTCTTTTTTTCTCTTTCTTTCTGTCTCCTGGTTCTTATGTGCCTCCCTTATGTCGCAATGTTAGTTTTCTCATGCCGAGGTGAAGGCAAGGCCAGAGGAGAGTTTCGAGGAGTTCACTGTTGCTTGACTTAGAAAGCAAACATACAGATGTGGAAATAGAAGGGGATTTCATGAGGGATAAACGCAGAATTTCCAAAGAGATAACATTAGTTAAATGATGCCTTACCTTGAATAGTCTATGGGCCAGGAAATATCTGTAGTCCACACTTTGGATGTGTTTGTTTGGACTGCCACCAACTGCTAACATTAGCATTAATGACTAGATAACAATGGGAGTGAATGGGCCACTGTTAGCATGCTCTAAATTGACATTCATCCCTTTGAAAGTTTGTAATGAGTTTAATGAAAGATTAAAGTAAAGTATTTGCTTTTGCTTTTTTCTATCCATTTCTGCCATATGTCTACGTGTCTATACTGAGAAATGGGGGGGGAAATATGGATTTTGAATATCAACACCACTGCCAGTGATTGTGTGGAATGTGTAAATGGCTTGGTTTGAAGTTACTTTGAGGTGATTTAAGGTAATGCAATTTAGAGCATGCTAACTGTGCCCCATTCACTGCCATTGTTCTTTGGCCATTTATGCTAATGTTAGCTATTGGTGGCTGGGGCTAATGTAAACAAACCCAAAGCGTGGATTGTGGTTTGTATGGTGTTGCCTATGTTTGTTACTATGCCCTGTGTCAACAATCCCTGTGGTGGAACAACAGGGAGCACACACACACACACACACACACACCAGTACTTGAATATACTGATTAGGGAAGAGAATTGTATGTAATTTTAGAGTGTCCTCTACTGTGCAGAGTTCTGTTAGCTTTATGTAAATGTTCAGATTTTACAACAATATAAAATATCCCTCAAATAATAGTTGTTTAATATGGCAATTTCTCTACATTGCTTTATGCCAGTTCGGTTTGATATTCGAGGACAGCCATTTGGTAAGGAAAGCACGGACACTCAGAAAACTGATTGAGAGGAAGCCATTTTCATCTGATTTATTTCTCCTCCAAAAATGTGGACGAAGAAATATCCAGTTTCATGCAAATAAGGGTACTCTTCAGTAAAGCAGAATGATTAAAGAGTTTGTCTTGGGGTTGGAGTCAAATAGCTGTCCATGATAACAATCTTTGCCTGCATGCTTTAACTAATAGTTTTTTTTAAACTTTTGAGTTTTTATCGATTTATTTACAGAGGACGTTGATAAATGAATGAGAATAAATGATTAATTTATAGTTAATTCTCGAAACTTTAGTCTCTACTTTTCATTGGATCAAAGTCCCAGGAGTTCCTGAAACCTGACACAGCTTCCATCCACCTGAGGCCCTATAGCTTGACCACTCACTACTAGCCACAAGCCACAGCAAACAAACAATAAGACATTTAAAGAGATTCTCCGGTACTTTTGTATACTTTTTAGCCAGTAGTTAATAATAATAATAATAATATGCCATTTAGCAGACGCTTTTATCCAAAGCGACTTACAGTCATGCGTGCATACATTTTTGTGTATGGGTGGTCCCGGGGATCGAACCCACTACCTTGGCGTTACAAGCGCCGTGCTCTACCAGCTGAGCTACAGAGTTCTGTAAGTAGCGCTCACGAAAATTGCATACTACGTCGATAAGTGCAGATATGTGCACCATGTCATTGCTCTCTCTCTCTCTCGCTCTGCTGTGTGTGCATCTTGCTAGCTGTCACTCAAATGGCGAGGGGCCAAACCATTTGAATTGCTAGTGGGCTGGCCCACGTGAGGGAAAATGTAGGGAAAATGGCGCTAAACAGCTTCTAGTAAACAGTTGCTTTCAAATTAGGGATTTCGTGGCTAATTGAGGTAAAACAGTAATTCTGCTAATTGATTATGCATGTATGAACTACACATTGACACATCCAGCCCAAAGCTGTAGGTTTAAAAAAAGACTTACTGGTCGCCAAAGTTCTGGAGCATGTCTTTAAGATAATTGAGCATAACCTATAGCCCTCAATATAAAGTCTTCCTCCCACCCCACCCCATCTCCTCTTTTCTCTTCCACATGCCACAGTGAACGGAATCATTCATTCTCTTATCAGGTGAGTCGCCTCGTTTACCTCTCCCTCTCTCCTTCCTTTTGTCCACCCCGACAAAGGAGTGATCAGGGATGTGGAGGGAGGGAGGGAGGGTGGGAGGATGAAGGGAGGGAGGGTGGAAGGGAGGGAGGGAGGGAGGGAGGGAGTCAGGATGAAGGGAGGCACTAACAGAAGGTGGTGTTGAGCCCCTAGCTTTAAGGAGTAGTGGTTCAGGTAAATGGTTTCTCTTCTCCTCTCCTTTCCTTTGTTGTCACTCCAGAGAGGGGGGTACAATGTGGGGTTTGTTTGTGTGTGTGTGTGTGACCTCTCACCCCCTCCTGTCATTGACCACATCATACACACACAAATACACAGCCCGTCACAGTACCCCTTCACATGACCCAATGAGACACACACTTTCACACACACACAAATACATACACACACACACACATTATGGTTATCCCAAGGGTTAGGTTGCGGGTGACCCAGGATAGGAAAGGACAGAGGATAGGAAAGGACAGAGGATACTCCAGGGGCCATGGAGCTGTCAGCACACCAGAGAAGGCCTCTGAAACTGGGGGAGGAATCACCTGTGTTCCCCCCTTCCTGGAGGGGCAGTGTGAGTGGGAGGTGAAGACAGAGAAGCCCAGGAGACCGCACTGCTCTCTCTTCAAACATCTTCTTCCACATATGTTTATGTATGGATGATGTGGTTGAGTGTGTGTGACTATATGTGTGTGTGTGTGCATGCATGCATTTGTGTGTGTTTGACCCGCAGTGGTATGAAAGGGAAAGCCTCCATTATAGTTCACCTGGGTTGACCCCTGCAGGTATTTCACCCTTCCTTTCCTACCTCTTTTCTTTCTTTCCTTCTTCCCATCTGGGAATGAATACGGGGGCTTTAGGCCTGGGGCTGAGGGGGCTACTTTGAAGTGACTCTATGTGTGTTCGTGCGTGTGTGTGGAGACTGAAAGAGAGAGAGAGAGATAGAGAGACAGAGTGAGTGTGTGTGCATCAGAATGCATTGCCGTGTGCTCGGAATCTGTGTTGCGAAAGGTTTATTTAAAAGGTAATGTAATTACTCAGCTGTACATGGTAACTGCGGATAAGGTACATGGTTGAATTGAAATGAAATGGAACTGGCCAAATTCTGTTTCAAATTAGTAACTCATTCTATACCTATAGGGTTGCAAAGGGAGGGAATGTTACTGGTAACTTTTGAAATTTACCAGTAAACTACTGGAATTTTTTGAAACTTTCAAGGATTTTAGGAACTTTTAATAACGTGAAATATATAAAATAATAAAATAAGATGTTTTAAATATGAAAAATAGAATGACAAATCTGTAAACCATTATCCAAAATATAACTAATCAACTTAGTGAATACCGTTGGTGTTTAATATGAGGGTTCATTTTACTATGTCAATAACGTTATATCTTTGTTGTAAGTCCTTTGGGGCTGAACTGGTGGCAGTTGTGAAAAAAGTAAATAGATGGAAGAGTTGCAGAGTTAATTACAAGTTATGTCATTGTTGATTAGATACTTTTTTCATTAATTAGGCTATTTTCTCTTGAAACATAACATGGTTATTAAAGTCTATCCACTAGAAACTAATTTACAATATGGGCACAGATTAAGATTTGTTATATATTTTATATGAATACAATTAAAAGTATAAATTACCAAAGTTTCCATATATTGACAAAAATTACCTGTTAATTACCAAAATTATTGAACATTCTGGTACCTTTGGTAAATTACCACTAGTTTGCAACCCTATATACCTAGAAGGAGTGTTCCCATTACCTGTGTCCTAAGGTGTGTAGGTGTCCATCTCAGCCACTGTGCATCGGTTTGAAGGGTGAATCCTATAGAGACTGGTATTGTGTGTGTTTTTTCAAGAGTTTAGCACCCCATTGTTAGAGGCTCATGAATGTAACTGGTAAGGATGGACTTGTGTGTATGTGTGCGTGTGTGTGTACGTGTGTGTGTGTTCAGGGGGCCTCTCTAGAGGTGAGATCCTTGGCAGCTCAGTTGATGGTTATCTGATCGTCTTTGTCACTCTGACTAATATGTGTTTGCCTGGAGTGAAAAGTGAGACAGAAGCCACTCCATTTTCTACTTCCCCCTGTTATCCCCCTCCCTTATAACAAACAAGGCCCTGACGACTCCTGATGCACTTACCACTGTGTGTGTGTGTCCACTGGATTCTCGTTTGTGTTTGTTTGTGTGTGTGTGTGTGTGTGTGAGAGAGTGTGTGTGTATGTGTGTATGTACTAACAAAATTGCATATATTTATGTGTGTGGTGCACTGCCATATTCACCAGCCCCATTCCATCAAGTGGAAGTGTCACCCTCTCTCATGGCCATGATTAGTGACGGCTGTTTGACCAGTCCAGGACGACAAGGGGGATAGTTGGAGAGGTCACACCTGTCTGAAGCTAAATGGAATCATCTATCCCAAACTGAACTTCCACCTCTTTTTGACTCCTATCGCCTCGGAAGTGGAAAGAATCCCACACACACACAGACACATATACTGTACGGAAACACACACACAGAGACATACAGACACACACATAGACCCACACACCACACAACTTGTTGGATGAGGGTCAGGGAGGGGGAGAGAAAGAGAGAAGGAGAGAGGGAGCTGTCTAAACAACATAGTGACTGAAGAGAGAGGGGTTAATGCACGGAAGTCCGAGCTAAGCTTTGAGCTGGACAGAGAGCTCCTCGAGAGTGTGTGTACTGGGGGGGCAAGTGTGTATCTGCCTCTGAGAGTAGATAGTCCATGGCCCGAGGAAGTGCACTCTCCTCTCTTCTCTGGAGAAACAGAAAGTGAATCCTATCCTAGGGACGCTCAAACACAGTCACATAAAAATAAACGCACTCAAAAGGTTCAGCCTGGGTTCATGAAGGCTTTCTCACTAGTAATGTACCATTTAAAACGAAGTATGGGGTATCTGCACACCTGGAGACACTGGTGAAGAGTAATGACTGTCACGCCCTGACTCAGGGGACTCTTATATGTTGAGTCAGGGTGTGGTGTTCTATGGTGTGTTTTCTATGTTTCAGTCTAGGTGTTGTAGTTCTGTGTTTGGCCGGGTGTGATTCCCAATCAGAGACAGCTGTCGCTCGTTGTCTCTGATTGGGGATCATACTTAGGCAGCCTATTGGCACTCGTTAGTTGTGGGATCTTGTTCCGTGAGTAGGCTTGTTTTGTGTGTAGCCTTAGGACTTCACGTTTCGTTGGTTTGTTGTTTTGTCGTGTGTTTATCATTTAAATAAACATGTACGCATTTCACGCTGCGCCTTGGTCTGACCCGTCCTTAAACGAACGTGACAGAAGATCCCACCAAACACGGACCAAGCAGCGTGCCCAGGAGGACCGAACACCCTGGACACAGGTGGGGAGGATTTGGTCTTGGGAGGAGATATTTGCGGGAAAAGGACCCTGGGCGAAGAAGGAAGCCCAGGCAGGAGAGGAGCAACGGCAACACAGAAGCCGGCCGAGGAGGAAGCCTGAGAAGCAGCCCCAATAAAACATTTGGGGGGGGGCTAAAGGGGTGGTCGGGGAGCGAGAGAGAAGAGCCCCGACCACTGCACCCGGTGGGTTTCCAGATTGAGTCCCTACGACCATGGGAAGAAGAGTGGGAACAGTTCTGTACTGAGGAGTCGGAGGATGACGACGACGATGAATTTCTGTTCCCTAACTCGTGGGGGCTCCCGGAGGAGTCCTCACTGGAGGAGGAGTGCAGAGAGAGAGAGAGAAGGATCGGATCGGCAGGGTAAGAGAGGAGGCCACCATATTACGGGGGCTGATAGCTAGAATAGAGCGTGAGAGATCCATTCAAGAGGAGGCACTGCAGGAGGCTCGTAGGGAGAAGGAGGAAGTAGAGGCACGGAGAGAGGAGCTGGTTAGGCAGCATAAGGAGCGGGGGTTAATAAAGGAACCCAGGTATGCAGAGATACGCGCTGTGTCACCAGTGCACCTTCCCAGTCCGGTCCGGCCCGTTCCTGCTCCTCGCACCAGGCCTGTGGTGCATGCTCCCAGTCCGGCCCGGCCCGTTCCTGTTCCTCGCACCAGGCCAGTGGTGCGTGTTCCCAGTCCGGCCCGGCCCGTTCCTGCTCCTCGCACCAGACCAGTGGTGCGTGTTCCCAGTCCGGCCCGGCCCGTTCCTGCTCCTCGCACCAGACCAGTGGTGCGTGTTCCCAATCCGGCCCTGCCCATTCCTGCTCCTCGCACCAGACCTGTGGTACGTGTCTCCAGTCCGGCCCGGCCCATTCCTGCTCCCCGCACCAAGCCAGTGGTGCGTGTTCCCAGTCCGGCCCGGCCTGTTCCTGCTCCTCGCACCAGACCAGTGGTGCGTGTTCCCAGTCCGGCCCTGCCCATTCCTGCTCCTCGCACCAGACCTGTGGTGCGTGTCTCCAGTCCGGCCCGGCCCGTTCCTGCTCCCCGCACCAAGCCAGTGGTGCGTGTTCCCAGTCCGGCCCGGCCCGTTCCTACTCCTCGCACCAGACCAGTGGTGCGTGTTCCCAGTCCGGCCCGGCCCGTTCCTGCTCCTCGCACCAGACCTGTGGTGCGTGTCGCCAGTCCGGCCCGGCCCGTTCCTGCTCCCCGCACCAAGCCAGTGGTGCGTGTCGCCAGTCCGGCCCGGCCCGTTCCTGCTCCTCGCACCAGACCAGTGATGCGTGTGTCCAGTCCGCCACGGCCCGTTCCACCGGTTCCTGGTCCGTCACCGGTCAGCAGCTCCAGTCCGGAGCCAGAGCAGTTCGCTCCACCGATGCCTGATCCAGCTCCGGTCAGCTGCTCCACTCCGGAGCTAGAGCAGTCCGTTCCACCGGTGCCTAGTCCGGCTCCGGTCAGCAGCTCCACTCCGGAGCCAGAGCAGTCCGCTCCACCGGTGCCTGATCCAGCTCCGGTCAGCTGCTCCACTCCGGAGCTAGAGCAGTCTGTTCCACCGGTGCCTAGTCCAGCTCCGGTCAGCGGCTCCACTCCGGAGCCAGAGTAGTCCGCTCCACCGGTGCCCAGTCCAGCTCCGGTCAGCGGCTCCAGTCCGGAGCAGTCCGCTCCACCGGTGCCCGGTCCAGCTCCGGTCAGCGGTTCCAGTCCAGACCCAGACGTCAGCCCCTCTCCAGGTTCGGGGTCTCCCACACCAGGGTCCAGACAGGGCTTGGAGTATCGTGGGAGGAAGGAGAGGGGAAGCAGCGTGCCGAGGTCCAGACCAGACCAGGGACGCAACAGGGAGGCGGAGAGTATGTGGTCGTCACGCCCGGAGCCGGATCCGCCTCCGAGGCGGAATGCCCACCCGGCCCCTACCCAAATATATGTAAAGGTTGTGCGGTCGGAGTCCGCACCTTTTGTGGGGGGGTACTGTCACGCCCTGACTCAGGGGACTCTTATATGTTGAGTCAGGGTGTGGTGTTCTATGGTGTGTTTTCTATGTTTCAGTCTAGGTGTTGTAGTTCTGTGTTTGGCCGGGTGTATGCGTGTTTATATCTGTGTGTGTATGCGTGTTTATATCTGTTAATTTATTTGTGTGTGCGTGCATTTGTGTTTTGTGAGTATTCTCCTCACTCTTATCTTAATGGGGGCTGGGCAGTATGTGGCTGAGGGCCAGGGTGTGGTGTCCTCCATTACGGCTCTTTCTCATGCTAACGGAGACCACTGAGCACACAGAGGCCTCCCCAGGCCCCCCGCCATTCTGGGCCCCATTGTGCACTGCGGTCCTCCTAGTGGGGTTGTGTCTACAGGACCCAGCAGGACAGCAGCCAAGGCCTGGAGGGGTGTGTGTGCGTGTGCGTGTGTCCAAGTGTGTGAGTGTCCGACTGTGTGTGACCCTGCATGCTCCATGGGGAACCTCATCAGACCTCTAATTAGCCCCCCTCCAGACCTACTGCTGGCCCAAACAGAGATTCTATCACACACATCCTTCAAATCCCCGTCTCTCTCTCTCTCTCTTTTAACCTCACTCCTTTCTCTCTCTCTTTCTATCTCTCTCTCTTCCTCACTGACTTCCATACTACGATGTGTCTGTGTGTCGTGTGCGTGTTTGTGTAAGCGTGTGTGTGTGCTCAGTTCAGACAGCGAGAGCCCTCTTTCAGACTAATGTGACCGGCTTAAATTAAGGGTTTTTGGCCATTGTGTCTAGTGGTCAGTGGATGGCTACTCTGCCCTGTGTCTGTGGCTAATTCTCAGTGCTTAAGTAAATTGGCCTAATACTCCCTGTCTGAGAACATAGAATTATAGAGAGGGATTTAAACGTGACTGTTTGATTTACCAAAACAGAGAGGACTCTCCCTTCGGCAGCGTAGAATCGCGATGGGTAGATTGGTTATCTATCTTGAGAGTGATGGTAAAGGGGTCGCTCCACGAAATTAGTGCCTTTTGAGTCCCTTTGATATTTTAAGTTGAAATTGTTCTCTAATATTGAACTTTAAGTGCCCTTTAATACAGATCACATGTATAATTCAATAAATCATATTATTTGTATGAATAAAGGCTTGCTAAAGTGCCAAAATTCAGCATTTTGACTGACATGTCTCTCCGTCAACCCTGTGTCTCTTCTAGGAAGATTTCAACCCAATTAAGTTTCACCATCATTGTAAATCCCTAGTTATTTTGTTGCTTTGACAAATTCAAAAGTTATTTCTGAAGATTGTTATTTATTTAATGTGATTAGTGATTAATTTATGTCTGTCCCTCATTCTATATTAAATGTAGAATGAGGGACAGACATACGTGTTACGTGTACTGAACTCTCATTTTAATATGGTGAAACTATTGCTTTCAAAATAAACATTTAACATCTAATAGTCAAATCATAGTGTAAAAGCAGGTGAGCTGGTTTGACTCTTTTTGGCAGTTTTTCTGGTGTTTTGTGGTGGAAAACTGAGCAGGGCGAGCATAACATGTCATCCCTGATATCCATAGATAGAACATTTTCATAAAAACATTTTGCGAAGCTTACATTCAATTGCCACTCCCTGTTGCACACAACAACCTTCCGTTCCCCCTTGTCACGAGGGGATTTATGGCTGATTTAAGATGAAATTGTCAACCCTGTTAGTCAACCCTGTTACTTTATTTGGCACTTAATAGGTACTTGCTATAGTAATTTTTTTATTTAACCTCTTGAGATAGGAAAACGTGTTTCTTATGAAGTTGAACATGTCCCAGCTAGCACATTTAGTTCCTTGGAAGTTGTGGGAACGTATGTTTTTGGTTTCATAAGAAGCCATATGTTTCCTAACCGGTAAAACTGAATGTTTTTTTTATGTTCTAAGAACAGAAGTGAACATTTAGCCTGTTCTGGGATTGTTTATTTTTAGGTTGCAGGGAGGTTCTGAGAACATTTTACTCTGGTTCCTTCAAAGTTTTCCTGGGAGGTTTTATCAACGTTCTGAGAATGGAAATGTTTGGCTATTCGGAGGCTTCTTAATAACTTCCTTAAAACTTTCACTGAATGTTTCTATAACACTTTTAGCTTATTTTTGGGTCAACTTTTTGAACTCCAAGCACAGCTAGGACACATGGAAATTAATTTCCTTAGGCATTAATCATGCAAACACATTCATTTTTTATTGTGACACGGCATCAGTGAGATTTTAACCTATAATCTTCTGTTTTCTAACCATGGAATTACTCCACATCACCACCAGGATGGAGCTAGCATACCATGTTTTTTTACACATACAAAGCTGTTCATTTTAGTCTGTTTAAACAGAACCTACACTACCGTTCAAAAGTTTGGGGTCACTTAGAAAAAAAAAAAATGTGTCCATTAAAACAACACCAAATTGATCAGAAATACAGTGTAGACATTGTTAATGTTGTAAATGGCTATTGTAGCTGGAAATGGCAGATTTTTTATGGATAGCACCATCGAGTACTTGCGGGATCCTGATGACCAGTTCAAGCTGACGAGGACACGCGGCAGCTGGGCCTGGTGGTTTGCAGAGGGACGTCCGTGGTGCTCATCTGTCCTCAGGACGGCATGGAAGCCATCCCCAACCCCTTCATCCAGCAGCAGGACGGATAGTCGGCCAGCCTCGTTCTCTAGGATGACCTCACAGTAGTTCAATTCCTGGTGTGTATGTCAATTGTATTTCCTTGATTCCTCGCATCCTCTACTTGCCTCCTTCTCAAAATGCATTGGAGGAGAAGATCAGAGGAGAGGAACCTAAGATCTACTCCAATGTGCTTTGAGAAGGAGGGAGGATGTGATGATTCAATTAAATATTATTGCGGTTAGTATTAAAAAAATATATATAAAAAATAAATAATTTGATGCACTCACTAACTGTAAGTCGCTCTGGATAAGAGTGTCTGCTAAATGACTAAAATGTAAATATAAATGAATATCTACATAGGCGTACAGAGGCCCATTATCAGCAACCATCAGTCCTGTGTTCCAATGGCACGTTGTGTTTGTTAATCCAAGTTTATCATTTTAAAAGGCTAATTGATCATTAGAAAACCCTTTTGCAATTATGTTAGCACAGCTGAAAACTGTTGTGCTGATTAAAGAAGCAATAAAACTGGCCTTCTTGAGACTAGTTGAGTATCTGGAGCATCAGCAATTGTGGGTTCGATTACAGGCTCAAAATGGCCAAAAACAAATAACTTTTTCTGAAACTCGTCAGTCTATTCTTGTTCTGAGAAATGAAGGCTATTCCATGCAAGAAATTGCCAAGAAACTGAAGATCTCATACTGATGCTGACCTTCTAGGCAGAGTTGCAAAGAAAAAGCCATATCTCAGACTGGCCAATAAAAAGAAAAGATTAAGATGGGCAAAAGACCACAAACACTGGACAGAGGAAGATTGGAAAAAAGTGTTATGGACAGAAGAATCGAAGTTTGAGGTGTTCAGATCACAAAGAAGAACATTTGTGAGACGCAGACCAAATGAAAAGATGCTGGAGGAGTGCTTGATGCCATCTGTCAAGCATGGTGGAGGAAATGTGATGGTCTGGGGGTGGTAAAGTGGTGGTAAAGTGGGAGATTTGAACAGGGTAAAAGGGATCTTGAAGAAGGAAGGTTATCACTCCATTTTGCAACGCCATGCCATACCCTGTGGATGGCGCTTGATTGGAGCCAATTTCCTCCTACAACAGGACAACGACCCAAAGCACTGCTCCAAACTATGCAATAACTATTTAGGGAAGAAGCAGTCAGCTGGTATTCTGTCTATAATGGAGAAAAAAATAAAAAATAATGGAGTGGCCAGCACAGTCACCGGATCTCAACCCTATTGAGCTGTTGACCGTATGGTACGTAAGAAGTGCCCATCAAACCAATCCAACTTGTGGGAGGTGCTTCAGGAAGCATGGGGTGAAATCTCTTCAGATGACCTCAACAAACTGACAACTAGAATTTCAAAGGTCTGCAAGGCTGTAATTGCTGCAAGTGGAGGATTCTTTGACGAAAGCAAAGTTTGAAGGACACAATTATTATTTCAATTAAAAATCATTATTTCTAACCTTGTCAATGACTACATTTCCTATTCATTTTGCTATATTTCCAATACAAACTCATTTCATGTATGTTTTCATGGAAAACAAGGACATTTCTAAGTGACCCCAAACTTTTGAACAGTAGTGTATATCAAAGGAAACAAGCACTCATTAAGATCAGGTGTTTTCTTAACGTTCTCTGAGCAATTTGAGATGATTTTAAATCAGGGGGGGACTCAGTCGGAGTCTCAATTTACACAAGGTGCAATTTCGAAATTTGGTCGTGCATCAGCAGTCACTCAATTAGGCCATGTCAGCTAAACTTTTTTAGATTGGTAAGATAGTCAAGCGCCCAGCTATCTAAACTTTTAGTAAATTACCGACCGGGGTGGGGCCCATTGATCATCAGTTATCATATTAAAAATGGCAAACATTTGCCTCCACCCTATGGAAAAATGTGTAGAACTGCAGGAAATTAGCTGTAAAACTGCTAATCTTTCTCTCCGCACCATGGCAAAATGTCCTGAATTGCAGGAAATTAACTTTAAAACTTTATATTTTTGTCTTTGCTGTCGCAAGTGGCATGGCTAAAATGTTTTGCTTGCAAGGTGAGGGGGGGGGTACGCAGACTCACTAGTCACTGCAGCCCCTGATGAGTAAAAAATGTGTGGCCCCCACCCCCATCAAAGTTGCCCATTCCTGATTTAAATAGAACCATGAGGAAACCTGTAGGAAACGTTATGCTGAAGTACTGAAATTCCCACAGAAGAACGTTGTTTCTTAATGTTCTTGGAACAATTTGAGAACATTCCCAATGTCAAACCAGTTGGAGAACATTCCTAGAACATTACCAAAACTGAAAATAAAATGTAACCATGTTTCAACTTTTAGGAAACATTCTGTTAAAGTAATGAAAAACCAATCATTTTTATTTTTCTGTCAAGTTCCTTAAATATGCTGAGAATGTTCCAAAGCCAAGCAACTATCCCGCACCATTCCCAGAATGTTGTTGGAAGGGTATATGTAAAATAACCATAGGACAACCACGCTCTTACCAAGCTCTAAGAACATACTGTTCTCAGAGCGTTATGTGATAGCTGGGGTACTCTTTATGACAGAATGTTAAAATTAGCTGAAATCAAATGTTTTCTTTGACCAAGTTACACTTCTGAAAAGGCACCGAATCGGTGTAAAGACCCAAAGTGGTAATTTTGGAATGTTTTGCTTTACATACTTCTTTGTATATTGTTTTCCAGATGGGCAAATGAAATGATGTGGAATTCTATGCTTTCAATTTTATGGGATGCAGCAACTTATGTTTTCAGTTCAGAACATGACACCAAACCCAGCCCAAATGTCTGGATCCTTTCAGAAAACCTAAATGTACCAAAATCCCTAACCCTGCCCAAAATCCCAAGACTCAGCTCATGTGTTGGTTCATTTCAAAGTCCTAAACATATACGGATCCAGACCCTGCCCAAAATCCTTAATGTAAACCACCACCCTGAACCCAGCCCCAAACCATCTAGATACGCAGAACACAGGCACTTCACACCCAGTTCAACAAATGTTTTGTAAAAGTTGATCTAAGGTTTTTGGACTTTTGTCAACACACACAAACACACACACACACACACACACACACACGCAAACATTGAAAGGTGCACTGATCTCTCAGACGGTTAGGCAGGGGGTTGGATTATTGTGTCTGTTTCAGCCCTAGAGGCTCATGAGAGACATGCTGTCCTCTCCACAGGTCCCTCGCTCCCTGGGCCTTCTGAGATGATGATTAACTCCCTTGTGCTAATCATCCTCGCTCATAATGAAAGGTGTGGTCTGAGCCCCCCTCACACACACAAACACACAACACACATGGACGCACGCACACGCACATACACACACATACACACACAAGCATTGGAGCTAGAAACACAAGCATTTCGCTGCACCTGCGATAACATCTGCAAATCTGTGGATGTGACCAATAAACGTTGATTTGATTTGAGTACACACACGGATGCACACCCACAAATACAGGAATATGCATGTGCACGTACACACAACTTACACACACACACACACACACACACACACACACAGACGCATGCACGCACACATACACACGCGTGCAAAACTAATTTTATAGACACACTCTCACATACACACACTCACACCCCTCCTCCCTAAACCTCCAAGTGGAATTTGTGAGCCAGATTTGAAAGGGATTTGTAAAGGGTGAACAGAGGCAGACAGTAAAACATATGTCACTCCTAGGGAGGTCGTCATGCTAATTTAGCCGTCGCAGTGCAGTGCTAGCCCCCGTGTCGCTGTCCCCTCGACATGCTGGGTTTATGACTACCTAGAGGCACGGGGCAACCAGCTCAGGGCAATGAGTGCCACAGAATGCAGTGTGTAGATGTGTGTGGTGTGTGTGCGTGTGCGTGTACGCTACATTTGTATATAGTGCATATTATTCCTTGTCCTGTCCATGCCACCATGAAATTGAGTGTGTGTGTGTGGTTGTTTAAATTCCTCCGCTCCAGAGGTGGGAGGGGGTGCAGCCCCCCAATTACTCCCCTGTCTGTCTGTCTGTCTGTCTGTCACCAGCTCTCTGCCTCTCTGTCACATATCATTAGGCTATCTCTGGCCTGGTCAGTACTCCTCACCCCTTTCCCCCTTTTCACCCCCATCACAGTCCTGTAAACCCTTACCCTCAACGCTTACCACTCTCCACCTCTTCTTCTCATCTGTCTCTTCTCTCTCTCCATTCATCACCTACCCATAGCCCCTCCATCCTTTCATCTCTCTTTGCTCTTGTTGTACCCTCTCATTCTCTTCTCTCTCATTCCTCTCCCTGGTTCACCCCCTTCACCTCTCCCTACACTTTGGCCCTTACCTCCTCACCCTGTACCATTGCCCTTCCTCTTTCCCCTCTCACCACTCACCCCTCACCCCTCTGGCCCCTTCAGCTCACCCCTCTCCCTCTCTCCATTCCCCCCTCTGTCCTCACTGGCTGATATGACAGTGTGTGTGTGTGTGTCCCAGCCCAGAGTGATGAATGAGGGGACAGCTTGATTCTGGCCTCAGGGAAAGGGGAAGCGGCCCTCCGTGGGCTCACGCATTTGGCTCTATTAAACCGTCAGTTTAAGAGGGCCCTGAGGGGCGCGCGTGTGTGTGTATTGGAAGGGGTGCCATGACCTTTCGCCTATTTCTCTGTCCCCAAATACCTGACCTGGATTTTGGCCATGTTAAAAGAGGGAGGGAGAACCTCAGTGGCATACGTATGTCAGGCTGCTAGCTGATATCCTTTTTCCTGGACTGTCAGTTGGTGTGTCAAACAGTGACTTATGCATGTAATTTAGTGTCAGAGAAAGATTTATAATAGTCAGAAAGTAACTGCATATGTCATTTTGATGTATGCATTATGCAAGACATAACGGGTGGACGTTAAAGGTTGTTCTTCTTAATCATAAAGGCGTAAAGACGGCCGTGTGTGTTGAGATCAAAGATGTGACCCGCCACAGGGCGGGGTTTGGCTTGGTTGGCTCCGTCAGGTTGCACTGGAGACCCGGGCCTCAGGAGATGGAGATATTGCCCACGGCAACTAATGATAGGGTCAGTGCCAGGTAATATCACCTCTCTCTCTCTCTCTCTCTCTCTCCTCATTTCATTTAAGCCAGGATAGTCCACTTGCCACGGTTTTCCAGGGAGTCTTGGGTTCCAAACAATCACTCATCTATTTTATATTGTCTAAACAGTGGACATTCACTTTCTTTACATTGCAAGTTTCTGAGACATTGTGCCTAGCCAAAAACGAGTAACGGTGACCAAACAAGAACCAGAAAATCTCTTGTTAGTTGGAATTGTAATTACAAGGTGCTTAAAGGTACGGCGCCAGATAGCTGCTCTGTTTGTCCCTCGTCCCCCACCGCAACTTGCTGTGCCATTCTGCTCTTTTTACTGCCCGTCTGGAATTTACAGTGGAGCCACTTAACACACTCCCCTTCTATCCCTCTCTCTCTCTCGATCACTCTCTCCCCTCTTATCCAACCCCCATCTCTCTTTCTCTTGTTCTTTCTGTCTTTGTTTGATTTTCTCTATCCTAGTTTCATATCTTACTTCTTCTTTCTCTCACTGAGTAGGTTGGGACTGTTTCCTACTCTCTACCAGTCTTTCTGTCCATGTCTTTCCTTTCCCTCTG
>NW_028157349.1:0-12900 GCF_964263955.1 Coregonus lavaretus
CATATGGGGTAAACAAAACGTACAGTCAATAACACAATAGAAAATAGAAAAGCTATATACAGTGTGTGCAAATGTAGTAAGTTATGGAGGTAAGGCAATAAATAGGCCATAGTGCAAAATAATTACAATTTAGTATTAACACTGGAGAGATAGATGTGCAGAAGATGATATGCAAATAGAGATACTGGGGTGCAAATGAGCAAAATAAATAACAATATGGGGATGAGGTAGTTGGATGGGCTAATTACAGATTGGTCTGTGTACAGGTGCAGTGATCAGTAAGCTGCTCTGACAACTGATGCTTAAAGTTAGTGAGGGAGATAAGAGTCTACAGCTTCAGAGATTTTTGCAGTTCGTTCCAGTTATTGGCAGCAGAGAACTGGAAAGACTGGCGGCCAAAGGAGGTGTTGGCTTTGGGCATGACCAGTGAGATATACTTGCTGGAGCGCAGACTACGGGTTGGTGTTGCTATGTTGACCAAAGAGCTACGATAAGGCGGGGATTTGCCTAGCAGTGATTTATAGATGACCTGGAGCCAGTGGGTTTGGCGACGAATATGTAGTGAGGGCCAGCCAACGAGAGCGAACAGGTCACAATGGTGGGTAGTATATGGGGCTTTGGTGACAAAACGGATGGCACTGTGAAAGACTACATCCAATTTGCTGAGTAGAGTGTTGGAGGCTATTTTGTAAATGACATCGCCGAAGTCAAGGATCGGTAGGATAGTCAGTTTTACGAGGGCATGTTTGGCAGCATGAGTGAAGGACGCTTTGTTGCGAAATAGGAAGCAGATTCTAGATGTAACTTTGGATTGGAGATGCTTAATGTGAGTCTGGAAGGAGAGTTTACCGTCTAACCAGACACCAAGGTATTTGTAGTTGTCCACATATTCTAAGTCAGACCCACCGGGGGGCATGGGCAAGTTGCAGCGGAGGGTGCAGAGCTTGTCGCCGGGATAGGGGTAGTCAGGTGGAAAGCATAGCCAGCCGTAGCAAAATGCTTGTTGAAATTCTCGATTATCGTAGATTTATCGGTGGTAACAGTGTTTCCTAGCCTCAGTGCAGTGGGCAGCTGGGAGGAGGTGCTCTTATTCTCCATGGACTTTACAGTGTCCCAAAACCTTTTGGAGTTAGTGCTAGAGGATGCACATTTCCGTTTGAAAAAGCTAGCCTTTGCTTTCCTAACTGATTGTGTAGTACATTTTACACTCCATTTCAAATACCTTTTAACCTAATATAAACCTCATATTGCAGTGATAATTCATGTCTGGGGCATTTTGTTAGTTTTTTGCTGTTCTCCAAATAATATTTTAGACTTTTAAGTACAGTAAATGAGCTTCAACTGGTGGGGGGATTTCTACACACCCCATTTAGCCATACCCAAGGTTTAGCTGTGTTTCTACACACCCCATTTAGCCATACCCTGGGTTTAGCTGTATTTCTGCACACCCCATTTAGCCATCCGTTAGGTTTAGCTATATTTCTACACACCCCATTTAGCCACACACTAGGTTTAGCTGTGTTTCTACACACAACATTTAGCCATTCACTAGGTTTAGTTGTATTTCTACACAACCCATTTAGCCATACACTAGGTTTAGCTGTGTTTCTACACACAACATTTAGCCATACCCTAGGTTTAATTGTATTTCTACACACCCCATTTAGCCATACCCTAGGTTTAGCTGTATTTCTACACACCCCATTTAGCCATACCCTAGGTTTAGTTGTATTTCTACAAACCCCATTTAGCCATACCCTAGGTTTAGCTGTATTTTTACACACCCAATTTAGCCATACCCTAGGTTTAGCTTTATTTCTACACACCCCATTTAGCCATACCCTAGGTTTAGCTGTATTTCTACACACCCCATTTAGCCATACCCTAGGTTTAGTTGTATTTCTACACACTCCATTTAGCCATACCCTAGGTTTAGCTGTATTTCTACACACCCCATTTAGCCATACCCTAGGTTTAGTTGTATTTCTACACACCTCATTTAGACATACCCTAGGTTTAGTTGTATTTCTACACACCTCATTTAGACATACCCTAGGTTTAGTTGTATTTCTATACCCCCAAACAACTTCCTGCGGCTACAGGACAGAGGAGGAGGGGAGGGGAGATGGAGAGTGAGAGAGAAGAGGGAGATGTCAAAAGAGATAGGGCTGACAGACTAACACGCAGTCAACTGAATATCTTTTCATAACTTACTTCTCACCAGTGATGTCATCACAACCAGTAACCTTGTCTACTCTTCAACTCTTGGTAAATGAATGATTTAAAAAACAGACGAAAGCAAAGGTATTAAATTATATATAAACTCATCTGCAAAGAGAGGTTCACCTTTCCACGGAAGGGGAATGTGTGTACACATGGGTGTTGTTGCGTCATACCAACGATAAGCCTATCTTCCCCATCACATCATGAAAGGTCATGTTGATGTTCATTTCTCCTCTCTTTTGCTTAGGTGGCCTCCACTAGGGCCCTCTCAGTCAGCTGGTTCCCCAATCCTCCTCTCCCTCTCTCCCCCTCTTCCCCCCTCTCCTCCCTCTCCCACTCTCCCGACTTTCCCCCCGCCTCTCCCCCTCTCCTCTTCTCCCTCTCTCCCCCTCTCCCCCCTCTCTTTTCTTCTCCTCCCTCTCCCCCCTTTCCCCCCTCTCACCTCCTCTCCTCCTCTCCCCCCCTCTCCCTCTCCTCTCCTCTCCTCCTTCTCCTCCTCTTCCTCTCTCCCCCTCTACCAATCTCCCCCTCACCGACCCCTCACCTCATCTCACCCCTCTCCTCTTCTCCCTCTTTCCCCCTCACCCCCATCTCCTCCTCTCCCTCTCATCCCAATCTCCCCCTCCCACCCCTCACCCCTTCTCCCCCTCTCCGCCTCTCCCCCCTCTCCTCTTCTCCATCTCTCCCCCTCTCTCCACTCTCCTACTCTCCCTCTCTCCCCCTCTCTCCGTCTTCTCTTTCCCCCTCTCCCCCTCTCCTCTTCTCCCTCTCTCCCCTTCTCCACCTTCTTTCTCTCCCCCCTCTCCCCTCTCCTCTTCACCCTCTCTCCCCCTCTCTTTACTTCTCCCCCTCTCCCCCCTCTCCCCCTCTCTCTCCTTCTCCCCTCTCTCCACCTCTCCCCCCTCTCCCCCTCTCCTCTTCTCCCTCTCTCAACTTCTCCCACCTCTCCTCTCCTCTCCTCTCCCCTCTACCCCTCTCCCCCCTCTCTCATCTCCAACTCCCTCACCGCCTCCTCTCCCCTCTACTCCTCTCCCTCTCTCCCCCTTTCCCCCCTCTCCTCTCCCACTCTCCTTCTTCTCCCCTCTACTCTTTTCCCTCTCTCCCCCTCTTCCCCTCTCCTCTTTACCCCTTCTCCCCCTCTCCCCCCTCCCCTCTCCTCTTCTTCCCTCTCTACCTCTCTCCACCCTCTCCTCTTCTCCCTCTCTCCCCCTCTCCCCTCCCCTTATCTCCTCCTCTCCCCCCTCTCCCCCTCTCCCTCTCTCCCCCTCTCCCCCTATCCTCTCCCTATCTCCTCCTCTCCCCATCTCCTCTTCTCCACCTCTCCTGTTCTCCCCCTCTACCCTCTCCCCCCTCTCCTCTTCTCACTCTCTCCCCATCTCCACCCTCTCCTCTTCACCCTCTCTCCCTCTCTCCCCCTCTCCTCTCCTCTCCTCTCCCCCTCTCCCCTTTCCCCCCTCTCCTCTTCTCCATCACTCCCCCTCTCCACCCTCTGCTCTTCTCCCTCTCTCCCTCTCTCCCCCCCTCTCCAACTCTCCTCCCCTCTCACCGCCTTTCCCCCCTCTCCTCTTCTCCATCACTCCCCCTCTCCACCCTCTCCTCTCTCTCACCTCCTCCCCCTCTCCCCCCCTCCTCTCCTCTCCTCCTCTCCTCTTCTCCCTCTCTGCTCCTCTCCTCTTCTCCTCCTCTCCCCTCCCGCCATCTCTCCCCCCTCTCTTTTCTTCTCCCCTCTCCCCCTCTCCCCCTCTCCTCTTCTCCCTCTTCCCCATCTCCCCCTCTCCCCTCTCCTCTTCTCCCTCTCTCCCCCTCCCCCTCTCCTCCTCTGCCTCTCTCCTCCTCTCCCCCCCCTCTCCTCCTCTCCCCTCTCCTCCCTCCCCCCCTCTCCATCCTCTTCCTCTCTCCCCCCTCTCCTCCTTTCCCCCTCTCTCATCTCCCTCTCTCCCCCTCTCCCCCTCTCCTCTTCTCCCTCTTCCCCATCTCCCCCTCTCCCCCTCTCCTCTTCTCTCCTCTCTCCCCTCCCCCCTCTCCTCCTCTGCCTCTCCCTCCTCTCCCCCCTCCTCTCCCTCTCTCCTCCTCCCCCCATCTCCTCCTCTTCCTCTCTCCCCCCTCCTCCTCCTTTCCCCCTCTCTCATCTCCCTCTCTCCTCCTCTCCCCCTCTACTCCTCTCCCCTCTCTCTTACTTTCCCCCCTCTCCTCTCCCATTCCCCTTTCGTTCCCCCTCTACTCTTTTCCCTCTCTCCCCCTCTTCCCCTCTCCTCTTTACCCCTTCTCCCCCTCTCCCCCTCCCCTCTCCTCTTCTCCCTCTCTACCTCTCTACACCCTCTCCTCTTCTCCCTCTCTCCCCTCTCCCCCTCTCCTTATCTCCTCCTCGACCCCCCTCTCCACCTCTACCGCTCTCCCCCCTCTCCCCTCTCTCCTCTCCCTAACTCCTCCTCTCCCCCCTCTCCACCTCTACCTCTCTCCCCCTCGCCACCCTCTCCTCTTCTCCCTCTCTCCCCCTCTCCCCCCTCCTCTCCTCTCCTGCTCTCCTCTTCTCCCTCTCTGCTCCTCTCCCCTTCTCCTCCTCTCCCTTTCGCCATCTCTCCCCCCTCTCTTTTCTTCTCCCCTCTCCCCCTCTCCCCTCTCTCCTCTTCTCCCTCTTCCCCGTCTCCCCCCTCTCCCCTCATCCTCTTCTCCGTCTCTCCCCTGACCCCCTCTCCTCTCTTCTCTCCCTCTCCACCCTCTCCCCCCCTCTCCTCCTCTGCCTCTCTCCTCCTCTCCACCCCTCTCCTCCTCTCCCTCCTCCTCCTCCCCCCCTCTCCTCCTCTTCCTCTCTCCCCCTCTCCTCCTCTCCCCCTCTCCTCTTCTCCCTCTCTCACCCTCTCCCCCTCTCCTCTTCTTCCCTCTCCCCCTCTCCTCTACTCCCTCTCTCCCCCTCTGCCCCTCTCCTCTTTACCCTTCCCCCCTCTCCCCTCCCCTCCCCTCTCCTCTCTCCCTCTCTACCTCTCTCCACCCTCTCCTCTTCTCCCTCTCTCCCCCTCTCCCCCTCTCCTTATCTCCTCCTCTCCCCCCTCTCCACCTCTACCTCTCTCCCCCTCTCCTCCTCTCCCCATCTCCTCTTCTCCACCTCTCCTGTTCTCACCCCCTCTCACCCCCCCTCTCCCCTCTCCCCCCCTCTCCTCTTCTCACTCTCTCCCCATCTCCACCCCTCTCCTCTTCTCCCTCTCTCCCCTCTCTCACCCCTCTCCTCTCCTCTCCTCTCCCCCTCTCCCCTTTCCCCCCTCTCCTCTTCTCCATCACTCCCCCTCTCCACCCTCTGCTCTTCTCCCTCTCTCCCTCTCTCCCCCTCTCCTCTCCTCTCCCCCTCTCCCCCTTTCCCCCCTCTCCTCTTCTCCATCACTCACCCCCTCCACCCTCGCCTCTTCTCCCTCTCTCCCCCTCTCCCCCCTCCTCTCCTCTCCTCCTCTTCTCTTCTCCCTCTCTGCTCCTCTCCTCTTCTCCTCCTCTCCCCTCTCGCCATCTCTCCCCCCTCTCTTTCTTCTCCCCTCTCCCCCTCTCCCCCTCTCCTCTTCTCCCTCTTCCCCATCTCCCCCTCTCCCCTCTCCTCTTCTCCCTCTCTCCCCTCCCCCTCTCCTCCTCTGCCTCACTCCTCCTCTCCCCCCTCTCCTCCTCTCCCTCTCCTCACTCCCCTCCATCACCTCCTCTCCTCTCTCCCCCCCTCTCCTCCTTTCCCCCTCTCTCATCTCCCTCTCCCCCTCTCCCCCTCTCCTCTTCTCCCTCTTCCCCATCTCCCCCTCCCCTCTCCTCTTCTCCCTCTCTCCCCTCCCCCCCCTCTCCTCCTCTGCCTCTCTCCTCCTCTCCCCCCTCCTCTCCCTCTCTCCTCCTCCCCCCATCTCCTCCTCTTCCTCTCTCCCCCCTCTCCTCCTTTCCCCCTCTCTCATCTCCATCTCTCCTCCTCTCCCCCCTCTACTCCTCTCCCTCTCTCCCACTTTCCCCCCTCTCCTCTCCCATTCCCCTTCTTTCCCCCCTCTACTCTTTACCCCTTCTCCCCCTCTCCCCCTCCCCTCTCCTCTTCTCCCTCTCTACCGCTCTCCACCCCTCTCCTCTTCTCCCTCTCTCCCCCTCTCCCCCTCTCCTTATCTCCTCCTCTCCCCCCTCTCCCACCTCTACCTCTCTCCCCCTCTCACCTCTCCTCTCCCTATCTCCTCCTCTCCCCCCCTCTCCACCTCTACCTCTCTCCCCCTTTCCACCCTCTCCTCTTCTCCCTCTCTCCCCCTCTCCCCCCTCCTCTCCTCTCCTGCCTCTCCTCTTCTCCCTCTCTGCTCCTCTCCCCTTCTCCTCCTCTCCCTCTCGCCATCTCTCCCCCCTCTCTTTTCTTCTCCCCTCTCCCCCTCTCCCCCTCTCCTCTTCTCCCTCTTCCCCGTCTCCCCCTCTCCCCTCTCCTCTTCTCCCTCTCTCCCCTACCCCCTCTCCTCTCTTCTCTCCCTCTCCACCCTCTCCCCCCTCTCCTCCCTCTGCCTCTCTCCTCTCCCCCCTCTCCTCCTCTCCCTCTCATCCTCCTCCCCCCCTCTCCTCCTCTTCCTCTCTCCCCCCTCTCCTCCTCTCCCCCCCTCTCTTCTCCTCTCTCCCCCCCTCTCCCCCTCTCCTTTTCTTCCCTCTCCCCCTCACCTCTACTCCCTCTCCCCCTCCTCCTTCCCCTCTCCTCTTTAACCCCTTCTCCCCCTCCTCCCCCTCCACTCTCCTCTTCTCCCTCTCTACTTCTCTCCACCCTCTCCTCTTCTCCCTCTCTTTCCCTCTCCCCCTCTCCTTATCTCCTCCTCTCCCCCCTCTCCACCTCTCCCTCTCTCCCCCTCTCCTCCTCTCCCCATCTCCTCTTCTCCACCTCTCCTGTTCTTCCCCTCTCCCCCCTCTCCCCTCTCCCCCCTCTCCTCTTCTCACTCTCTCCACATCTCCACCCTCTCCTCTTCTCCCTCTCTCCCCCTCTCCCCCTCTCCTCTCCTCTCCCCCTCTCCCCCTTTCCCCCCTCTCCTCTTCTCCATCACTCCCCCTCTCCACCCTCTCCTCTTATCCCTCTCTCCCCCTCTCCCCCCCTCCTCTCCTCTCCTCCTCTCCTCTTCTCCCTCTCTGCTCCTCTCTCATTCTCCTCCTCTCCCTCTCGCCATCTCTCCCCCCTCTCTTTTCTTCTCCCCTCTCCCCCTCTCCTCTTCTCCCTCTTCCCCCTCTCCCCTCTCCTCTTCTCCCTCTCTCCCCTCCCCCCTCTCCTCTCTTCTCTCCCTCTCCACCCTCTCCCCCCTCTCCTCCTCTGCCTCTCTCCTCCTCTCCCCCCTCTCCTCCTCTCCCTCTCTCCTCCTCTCCCCCTCTCCTCCTCTTCCTCTCTCCCCCCTCTCCTCCTCTCCCCCTCTCCTCTTCTCCCTCTCTCCCCCTCTCCCCCTCTCCTCTTCTTCCCTCTCCCCCTCTCCTCTTCTCCCTCTCTCCCCTTCTCCTCTTTACCCCTTCTCCCCCTCTCCCCCTCCCCTCTCCTCTTCTCCCTCTCTACCTCTCTCCACCCTCTCCTCTTCTCCCCTCTCCCCCTCTCCCCCTCTCCTTATCTCCTCCTCTCCCCCCTCTCCACCTCTCCCTCTCTCCCCCTCTCCCCCTCTCCTCTCCCCCTCTTCCTCTCTCCTCCTATCCCCATCTCCTCTTGTCCACCTCTCCTGTTCCCCCCCTCCCCCCCCCCCCTCTCCCCCCTCTCCTCTTCTCACTCTCTCCCCATCTCCACCCTCTCCTCTTCTCCCTCTCTCCCCCTCTCCCCCTCTCCTCTCCTCTCCCCCTCTCCCCCTTTCCCCCCTCTCCTCTTCTCCATCACTCCCCCTCTCCACCCTCTCCTCTTCTCCCTCTCTCCTCCTCTCCCCCCCTCCTCTCCTCTCCTCCTCTCCTCTTCTCCCTCTCTCCCACTCTCCCCCTCTCCTCTCCTCTCCCCCTCTCCCCCTTTCCCCCCTCTCCTCTTCTCTATCACTCCCCCTCTCCTCTTATCCCTCTCTCCCCCTCTGCCCCCCTCCTCTCCTCTCCTCCTCTCCTCTTCTCCCTCTCTGCTCCTCTCTCCTTCTCCTCCTCTCCCTCTCGCCATCTCTCCCCCCTCTCTTTTTTTCTCCCCTCTCCCCCTCTCCTCTTCTCCCTCTTCCCCCTCTCACCCTATCCCCTCTCCTCTTCTCCCTCTCTCCCCCTCTCCCCCCTCCTCTCCTCTCCTCCTCTCCTCTTCTCCCTCTCTGCTCCTCTTTCCTTCTCCTCCTCTCCCTCTCGACATCTCGCTTCCGCATTGTCTCCGTACTGCTGTGCTGTTTGTTGCTACTTGGCTACCTGCCAAACTATTCACGTTTTACTTTTAATAAACGTTTAATCAATCTCTGTGTTCAACAAATTTACCAACTTTTTAGTTTTGTCCTCACTCATCTTTTTTCGTTAAACTTTTTCACCCCGGACGTTTATCCCGAGACAGAAGAGTCATTTTCCTGTGCGTTTTAGCTGCCAACTTTACGTTATTTTCCTTTTTTCCATCGCAACTTTTTTCCCTTATTCAACTTTTTCACTCCGGACGCTTTATCTGGACATGGTTCATCAACATCTTCAACAGCCGAAGCTAAGTAGTAACATTAACATGATGTCTTCTAATTGCAGTCGCTGTACTCATAATATACAGGAGAATTCTCGCCTTACGGCGAGAATAGCTGTGCTACAAGCCCAGCTTCAGACGCAATCGTTAGGCAAGGGTAATATCAGTGTAGGAAAGGAAGAAACAGCGTCTGTGCCACCAGTAAGTACAGACAGTAACGTCAGTATAAATCCCCCCGCACAGTCCCCGCAGCCGGACAACTTTCTCATGGCTTCTGGAGGGAAATACTGTTGGAATGCTCAACCGGTGTCGCTCATTCAGCCGACAGAAACCTTCAACCGGTTTTCCCCATTATGTAGCGAGTCGGAGTCTGAGTCTGAGTCTTCTCTAGTCTCTACTCCTCCCGTTACGGGGTCTGAGACTCCGAAGGCTCCCACCATTAGCTCTGACAAATTGAAAACCCTAGTCATTGGCGACTCCATTACCCGCAGTATTAGACTTAAAACGAATCACCCAGCGATCATACACTGTTTACCAGGGGGCAGGGCTACCGACGTTAAGGCTAATCTAAAGATGGTGCTGGCTAAAGCTAAAACTGGCGAGTGTAGAGAGTATAGAGATATTGTTATCCACGTCGGCACCAACGATGTTAGGATGAAACAGTCAGAGGTCACCAAGTGCAACATAGCTTCAGCGTGTAAATCAGCTAGAAAGATGTGTCGGCATCGAGTAATTGTCTCTGGCCCCCTCCCAGTTAGGGGAAGTGACGAGCTCTACAGCAGAGTCTCAGCACTTAATCGCTGGTTGAAAACTGTTTTCTGCCCCTCCCAAAAGATAACATTTGTGGATAATTGGCCCTCTTTCTGGGACTCACCCACAAACAGGACCAAGCCTGACCTGCTGAGGAGTGACGGACTCCATCCTAGCTGGAGGGGTGCTCTCCTCTTATCTACCAACATAGATAGGGCTCTAACTCCTCTAGCCCCACAGTGAAATAGGGTGCAGGCCAGGCAGCAGGCTGTTAGCCAACCTGCCAGCTTAGTGGAGTCTGCCAATAGCACAGTCAGTGTAGTCAGCTCAGCCATACCCATTGAGACTGTGTCTGTGCCTCGATCTAGGTTGGGCAAAACTAAACATGGCGGTGTTCACCCTAGCAATCTTATTAGGATAAAGACCTCCTCCATTCCTGCCATTATTGAAAGAGATCGTGATACCTCACATCTCAAAATAGGGTTACTTAATGTTAGATCCCTCACTTCAAAGGCAGTCATAGTCAATGAACTAATCACTGATCATAATCTTGATGTGATTGGCCTGACTGAAACATGGCTTAAGCCTGATGAATTTGCTGTGTTAAATGAGGCCTCACCTCCTGGTTACACTAGTGACCATATTCCCCGTGCATCCCGCAAAGGCGGAGGTGTTGCTAACATTTATGATAGCAAATTTCAATTTACCAAAAAAAATATGGCGTTTTCATCTTTTGAGCTTCTAGTCATGAAATCTATGCAGCCTACTCAATCACTTTTTATAGCTACTGTTTACAGGCCTCCTGGGCCATATACAGCGTTCCTCTCTGAGTTTCCTGAATTCCTATCAGACCTTGTAGTCATAGCAGATCATATTCTAATTTTTGGTGATTTTAATATTCACATGGAGAAGTCCACAGACCCACTCCAAAAGTCTTTCGGAGCCATTATCGACTCAGTGGGTTTTGTCCAACATGTCTCTGGACCTACTCACTGCCACAGTCATACTCTGGACCTAGTTTTGTCCCATGGAATAAATGTTGTAGATCTTAATGTTTTTCCACAAAATCCTGGACTATCGGACCACCATTTTATTACGTTTGCAATCGCAACAAATAATCTGCTCAGACCCCAACCAAGGAGCATCAAAAGTCGTGCTATAAATTCTCAGACAACACAAAAATTCATTGATGCCCTTCCAGACTCCTTCTGCCTACCCAAGGACGTCAGAGGACAAAAATCAGTTAACCACTTAACTGAGGAACTCAATTTAACCTTGCGCAATACCCTAGATGCAGTTGCACCCCTAAAAACGAAAAACATTTGTCATAAGAAACTAGCTCCCTGGTATACAGAAAATACCCGAGCTTTGAAGCAAGCTTCCAGGAAATTGGAACGGAAATGGCGCCACACCAAACTGGAAGTCTTCCGACTAGCTTGGAAAGACAGTACCGTGCAGTACCGAAGAGCCCTCACTGCTGCTCGATCATCCTACTTTTCCAACTTAATCGAGGAAAATAAGAACAATCCAAAATTTCTTTTTGATACTGTTGCAAAGCTAACTAAAAAGCAGCATTCCCCAAGAGAGGATGGCTTTCACTTCAGCAGTGATAAATTCATGAACTTCTTTGAGGAAAAGATCATGACCATTAGAAAGCAAATTACGGACTCCTCTTTGAATCTGCGTATTCCTCCAGGGCTTAGCTGTCCTGGATCTGCACAGCTCTGCGAGGGCCTGGGATCGGGAGAGACACTTAAGTGTTTTAGTACTATATCTCTTGACACAATGATGAAAATAATCATGGCCTCTAAACCTTCAAGCTGCATACTGGATCCTATTCCTACTAAACTGCTGAAGGAGCTGCTTCCTGTGCTTGGCCCTCCTATGTTGAACATAATAAACAGCTCTCTATCCACCGGATGTGTACCAAACTCACTAAAAGTGGCAGTGATAAAGCCTCTCTTGAAAAAGCCAAACCTTGACCCGGAAAATATAAAAAACTATCGGCCTATATCGAATCTTCCATTCCTCTCAAAAATTTTAGAAAAAGCTGTTGCGCAGCAACTCACTGCCTTTCTGAAGACAAACAATGTATACGAAATGCTTCAGTCTGGTTTTAGACCCCATCATAGCACTGAGACTGCACTTGTGAAGGTGGTAAATGACCTTTTAATGGCGTCAGACCGAGGCTCTGCATCTGTCCTTGTGCTACTAGACCTTAGTGCTGCCTTTGACACCATCGATCACCACATTCTTTTGGAGAGACTGGAAACCCAAATTGGTCTACACGGACAAGTTCTGGCCTGGTTTAGATCCTACCTGTCGGAAAGATATCAGTTTGTCTCTGTGAATGGTCTGTCCTCCGACAAATCAACTGTACATTTCGGTGTTCCTCAAGGTTCCGTTTTAGGACCACTATTGTTTTCACTATATATTTTACCTCTTGGGGATGTTATTCGAAAACATAATGTTAACTTTCACTGCTATGCGGATGACACAGCTGTACATTTCAATGAAGCATGGTGAAGCCCCAAAATTGCCCTCGCTAGAAGCCTGTGTTTCAGACATAAGGAAGTGGATGGCTGAAAACTTTTTACTTTTAAACTCGGACAAAACAGAGATGCTTGGTCTAGGTCCCAAGAAACAAAGAGATCTTCTGTTAAATCTGACAATTAATCTTGATGGTTGTAAAGTCGTCTCAAATAAAACTGTGAAGGACCTAGGCGTTACTCTTGACCCTGATCTCTCTTTTGACGAACATATCAAGACTGTTTCAAGGACAGCTTTTTTCCATCTACGTAACATTGCAAAAATCAGAAATTTTCTGTCCAAAAATGATGCAGAAAAATTAATCCATGCATTTGTTACTTCTAGGTTAGACTACTGCAATGCTCTATTTTCCGGCTACCCGGATAAAGCACTAAATAAACTTCAGTTAGTGCTAAATACGGCTGCTAGAATCCTGACTAGAACCAAGAAATTTGATCATATTACTCCAGTGCTAGCTTCCCTACACTGGCTTCCTGTTAAGGCAAGGGCTGATTTCAAGGTTTTACTGTTAACCTATAAAGCGTTACATGGGCTTGCTCCTACCTATCTTTCCGAGTTGGTCCTGCCGTACATACCAATACGTACGCTACGGTCACAAGACGCAGGCCTCCTAATTGTCCCTAGAATTTCTAAGCAAACAGCGGGAGGCAGGGCTTTCTCCTATAGATCTCAATTTTTATGGAACAGTCTGCCTACCCATGTGAGAGACGCAGACTCGGTCTCAACCTTTAAGTCTTTACTGAAGACTTATCTCTTCAGTAGGTCATATGATTGAGTGTAGTCTGGCCCAGGAGTGTGAAGGTGAACGGAAA
>NW_028157348.1:0-10000 GCF_964263955.1 Coregonus lavaretus
TGGATAACAGCGTCTGCTAAATGGACTCAAATGTAAAAATGTGGACGTTAAAGGATTCTTTGTGCAGCCGTTCCTCCAGGGAGAATAGACAGACCATTGACTTACAGGAGCACATCTTTCTTGCAATCCTTGGGTTGTTGGAACTGGACCTTGAAGTTTGGGGTGGTGACCTCTCCGGGGTAATTCCTCTCCTCGGGGTAGTCCTGCATCAGGTCCATGTCCTCATGGTCGGATGAGGCAAATGACCGCGCTGTGTGGTGCTCCATCTGTGGAATCAAATGGAATCAAGAAGAGTAGAGAACACATCCGATCCTCTAGTACATTTTTAATTGTTGGTTACGCATGAGTGGACACATGGCAACGAGCCTCCATGATCAGAAAGAGGAAAAGGTGGAAGGAGGAGAACACAGCAGAGGACAGACCTCCTCTGTATCCTCTTCTCGCTGGCGGTTGGGTTTGGTGTAGTCCAGAGGCTCCTCCCAGTGTTCCTGTTTGTAGGCGTGGCCCGTGTGGGGCGAGGTCATGCCACTGCTGCCTCCGTGGTGCAGGGAGGAAGAGGAGGAGCAGGAGGGGTCCGGGGAACGCACCCCAGGGCTGGTGCCCTCTCTTTTGACGGGCTTCTTCATGCTCAGGTCAAGAGTCCCATTCTCGTCCACCTCGATGTCCATGCTCTGCAGAGGGCAATTATGGTAATGCTGACAATCGCAATAACATTACATTGTCACACGTGATACACACCACAATGTATCACGACAAGTCTATCCCCAGCGCCTGTTATCTTAATGCCCCACCTGTCTCTGTTAAACACATGTGAATGGACACACATTGCCAACAGCGCTGGTCAGGCTCCATTTGTGTTGTCAGATTTATAAGGGGAGATCGGGGAAACAGGCTCTCTCTCTTTAGTGTTCAATGTTATTCATATTACCTGTAGCGGAGCCAGAGAAATCAAAGAGGTGCACGCCGCGGCACGGTGGCTGTGGGGAGCGAGAAAAAACGGGCCCTGGTCCCAGAACGGTCCCTGGCTGATTAGCACTGCCACTGAGCTGCTACGGCTATTAATCTTCCCTTTCTATCACCCAACACCATGTCAGGGAATCTAAAAATGATGAAGCAGTCACTCTCCCCGCCAAGGCAAAAAGCTTTTAAAAAATCACAATATGGGGGAGAGTGCTGCTCCAATTACACCTCCTGTGTACAGATAGACGGGGGGGGGAGGTTGGAGGGAGGGAGGAACAGAGAGCTCCGGCCAGTAGATAATGAAAAAAGACTACCTGGTGGAGGGTAATCCAGGGAACTGGCAGCCAGCCAAATGAAAAGGATAGATGGATATAAACAAAGGAACCACACCTCAACACCATCCTCTTCCTGTTAACAAACACTACCTGATGATACATTCAGTGGGTGAGCTCTAGGAGTTTAGGGGTAACTTGGCAGTAGGTGAGCTCTAGGAGTTTAGGGGTAACTTGGCAGTAGGTGAGCTCTAGGAGTTTAGGGGTAACTTGGCAGTAGGTGAGCTCTAGGAGTCTAGGGGGTAACTTGGCAGTAGGTGAGCTCTAGGAGTCTAGGGGGTAACTTGGCAGTGGGTGAGCTCTAGGAGTCTAGGGGTAACTTGGCAGTAGGTGAGCTCTAGGAGTCTAGAGGGTAACTTGGCAGTGGGTGAGCTCTAGGAGTTTAGGGGTAACTTGGCAGTAGGTGAGCTCTAGGAGTCTAGGGGGTAACTTGGCAGTAGGTGAGCTCTAGGAGTCTAGGGGGTAACTTGGCAGTGGGTGAGCTCTAGGAGTCTAGGGGTAACTTGGCAGTAGGTGAGCTCTAGGAGTCTAGGGGTAACTTGGCAGTAGGTGAGCTCTAGGAGTCTAGGGGGTAACTTGGCAGTAGGTGAGCTCTAGGAGTCTAGGGGGTAACTTGGCAGTAGGTGAGCCCTAGGAGTCTAGGGGTAACTTGGCAGTAGGTAGGCTCTAGGAGTCTAGGGGGTAACTTGGCAGTAGGTGAGCCCTAGGAGTCTAGGGGTAACTTGGCAGTAGGTGAGCTCTAGGAGTCTAGGGGGTAACTTGGCAGTAGGTGAGCTCTAGGAGTTTAGGGGTAACTTCACAGTTGGTGAGCTCTAGGAGTCTAGGGGTAACTTCACAGTTGGTGAGCTCTAGGAGTCTAGGGGTAACTTGGCAGTAGGTGAGCTCTAGGAGTCTAGGGGGTAACTTGGCAGTGGGTGAGCTCTAGAGTCTAGGGGGTAACTTGGCAGTAGGTGAGCTCTAGGAGTCTAGGGGTAACTTGGCAGTAGGTGAGCTCTAGGAGTCTAGGGGTAACTTGGCAGTAGGTGAGCTCTAGGAGTCTAGGGGGTAACTTGGCAGTAGGTGAGCTCTAGGAGTCTAGGGGTAACTTGGCAGTGGGTGAGCTCTAGGAGTCTAGGGGTAACTTGGCAGTAGGTGAGCTCTAGGAGTTTAGGGGTAACTTGGCAGTGGGTGAGCTCTAGAAGTCAAGGGGGTGACTTGGCAATAGGTGAGCTCTAGGAGTCTAGGGGTAACTTGTTGCTACACTTCAACACTTTCCTGCCTCATATAACTGTTGCTCCTCACATCTCTAAAAGTAAAGGGAACATTTATTTTGATGGGGAGCAGGGTCTATGTTGATTGGTCTATAAACAGGGTTATAAAGATAATGGGAGGCCTTCAGTACAGTGCCTTGCTGGCCTAGTATAGGTTGTTATAGAGGTGAGGTTGCTATAGTGATACGAGGCCTACTCTGCTGGCCAGGTACCGTACAGTATGTCTCATTACAGACATGGGGAGGTGTAGCCACAGTACAGAGACAGTAATCCTACCTAGCCATGCACGTGTTCTTGTTAATAAATACATGTCAGAGAGGTGTTGCTAACTTGCTACAGAAGCCTTGTTTATACCTGGCGCATCTTTGGTCCTGATCTTGTCCACATTCACAATGTGGCTTTTGATCATCTACCCCTGTCTAAAAATGTGGACGGAATCAGGAAGTGGACACTATCAGGACAAAGGAAACATGTTAGCAGCAGGTATAAACAGGACTAAAGATAGGGAGGGCTGGTCTACCTTGCTGGCCAGGTCCTGGTGCTTGGTGCTCAGGTTCTCAGGCCTCTCCCAGCAGCGTGTGGACAGGTTTAGGATGGCGGTGGCAGCCATGTGGGCGGCCTGGGCTTCATGGGAGTAGTCGTAGGCAGAAGAAGAGGCAGTCTTTCCACTGCCTCCATGCAGGCTGAGGCTGGGAGAAGAAGACTTGGGGGACGAGAGTTTAGCTGAGGGAGCAGAGAAACAGAGATATTAGCTATATGATCTTGTCCTGTTGTGCGTCTGTATGTCTGACTTTCTGTCTGTCTGTACTCTGTACACTGTACTATGTACTCTCTGTACTCTCTACTCTCTCTGTGTGTGTGTGTGTGTGTGTGTGTGTGTGTGTGTGTGTGTGTGTGTGTGTGTGTGTGTGTGTGAGTGTGTGTGTGTGTGTGTGTGTGTGTGTGTGTGTGTGTGTGTGTGTGTGTGTGTGTGTGTGTGTGTGTGTGTGTGTGTGTGTGTGTGTGTGTGTGTGTGTGAGTGTGTGTGTGTGTGTGTCTGTGTGTCTGTGTGTGCGTGCGTGCGTGTGTGTGTGTGTGTGTGTGTGTGTGGTGTGTGTATCTGTAGGCTAAAGATATAGGGCTACAGGACAACATCACGTTTCCTTACATTTGAAGGCTTTGGTTGAGTCTTCTTCACCGATCGGTATCTTTGGAGCAAGCATGCGCTTCCCAAACACCTGACAGTCGAAGCTTGCATAATCAAAGGAGACCTTGGAGTACTTCTCCAGCTCCTTGGTCAGGTTGGCACGAGGTGTGGCAGGCACCATATTGGGCCTGTACTGCCCATAGTGAGGCACTTCCAGCTGCTTCACAAAACACATGGGCCTGGAGGAGAGAGAGAGCGAGAGAGGGAGAGAGAGAGAGAGAGAGAGAGAGAGAGAGAGAGAGAGAGAGAGAGAGAGAGCGACAGAGAAGAGAGAGAGAGAGGGAGAAAGAGTGACAGTGGGGGAGAGAGAGAGAGAGAGAGAGAGAGAGAGAGAGAGAGAGAGAGAGAGAGAGAGAGAGAGAGAGAGAGAGAGAGAGAGAGAGAGAGAGAGAGAGAGAGAGAGAGAGAGAGAGAGAGCGGGGGGAGAGAGAGAGTGACAGTGGGAGAGAGAGCGAGAGAGAGAGAGAGTGGGGGAGAGAGAGAGAGAGAGAGAGAGAGAGGGAGAGAGAGAGTGACAGTGGGAGAGAGAGCGAGAGGGGTGTGTGTGAGAAGAACAGTCTGCTTGGGATGAGATGGGCAGGATTAAAAGCTCTCTTATCAGCAGAGGGCACATTTGCATATTGTAGAGCATGGAATTGATGAGCTTTAAACCCTCTCGTTTCCTGGAGTGCCAGGGCTTTTGTCAGACCTGTTGGGGTTAAATCCACTGACAGACGAGATGGTCCTGGGAGGAGATAATGTAGCCCACTGATTTCCCTCTCCTTATCACAGAGTATAGTACCCCCTCCCTCACCCCTCCTACCATGTTCAATCCCATATCCCTTGTCACAGACAGCAGTCACAAGCCTGGAGCTCATTAACACGCTATCCTATCAGAGCTGCCCTGGAGTGGCTACGGCACCATGGTCCAAACAACATGCTCTCTCTCATGACTCATGGACACACAGGCTGTCTGGGAGAAGATGGCTTCTGTTGTGTTCACAGACACACAGACAGTGGTGAACTGAGCTGTGTGCTTTCTGCCATTGAGCACTGGGATAACCTCTCTCTTTATACAATGTGGATTCCATTACAACAGGGATATCATGTGGAATATTTAGCCAGCTTGGGTGTATTTTCTTCACACATAATAGGCCAGCTCATTTGAATGACAATGAAGAAAAAACAAGGCTAGCTTTATTATGTTTTAATCCTTGGCGCTTTGTCGGACCACAGACGAGGTTCCTCAAGGAAAGCAATTATTTTTCCTTATCCTCACAATACCCTATAACTCGCATAATTAGCTTATCGGGCGGCATTATTAATTAAAATACCAAGAAGGACGCATGTACTTAGCATAATACCTCTGTCTAGTCGTTAACTGTAATTATCATTATTTTGGGTGTGATGAGGGTGAATAGAGAGAACAGGATGTTGAGGTGACATGACATAAACATAATTATATCATTAAAACTGGGATGTCCTGATTGACACATCATAGAGGGCTCTGCCTCCCGAGCAGTCGACAACAACACTACTGGTGCTGCTCAGTCAAAGGTCACAGCCAGGGTTGGGGTCAAATCCAATTTAATTTGAAATTCCACTTCAATTTTTGAATTCACTCATGAAGTGGAGAATTTATGTTGAATTCAATTTGAAATTCAACAATCTTCAAGTTAGAATTGGAATTAGGCTGTTTGTACTTTCTGAATTGGAAGAGAGAGAGAGAGAGAGAGAGAGAGAGAGAGAGAGAGAGAGAGAGAGAGTGAGAGAGAGAGAGAGAGAGAGAGAGAGAGAGAGAGAGAGAGAGAGAGAGAGAGAGAGAGAGAGAGAGAGAGAGAGAGAGAGGTGTGACCAATCACAGGGCATGTCCTTACCTCAGGACTCTGTCATTGTTGTTGGGACTTTCTTTGAGGTGCTCTCTGATTGGCTGGGAGAGATGCTGCTTGTCAAGGTTGTGACTCTTGGACAGCTTCTCTGTGGCTGCGATGGGGCATCCTGACAAACTGGGACATCCAATAAGAGGCGAGAGTGAATACTGGGAAGGAGTCAGGCTGTTGTCAATGTACAGTACATCTACATCAAACTGATCCAGAGTGACATACAGAACATGCATTCACATAGATAAGCATATAATGACACACACACACACACACACACACACACACACACACACACACATACATACATACACACTTACACACACACACACATACATACACACTTACACACATACACCCATACACACATACATACACACATACATACACACATACACACACACACACGCACACATACACTACCAGTCAAAGGTTTGGACACACCTACTCACTCAAGGGTTTTTCTTTATTTTTACTATTTTTTACATTGTATAATAATAGTGAAGACAATACAACTATGAAATAACACAGATGGAATCATGTAGTAACCAAAAAAGTGTTAAACAAATACAAATGTATTTTATATTTGAGATTCTTCAAATAGCCACCCTTTGTCTTGATGACAGCTTTGCACACTCTTGAATGAGTAGGTGTGTCCAAACTTTTGACTGGTAGTGTACATACACACAAACACATACATCATACATACATACATACACACACACACACACACACACACACACACACACACACACACACACACACACACACACACACACACACACACACACACACACACACACACACACACACACACACACACACACACACACACACATACACATACGCATGAATGTGCCATTCAATTACTTTTTATATTACTCTTAAAACTATGACTTCAATTTTGCCGTTAGAAATCGGCCATATTAGTAGACTTATTTCATGTCAAATGTTTTCATGTCAAATGTTTTCATGTCACGTCACATTTCTATAGTTTAGACTACTTATTGTAATTATCGATATCAGTAAAATGTCCTTTATATGGGGTCTGTTTGGTCGTCACGATAATGCACGCGCACACACACACACACACACACACACACACACAGATACACAAACACACAAAAAACACATGCATAAACACACACACACACACACTGTAGAGTACCTGCGGTGGGTGTTGCGGTTGCTGTTAACATGGCCCTGTCCAGTGCAGCCTGGAGTCGGACACTTCAGGACGTTCTCATGCATGGCCAGGACTGGAGGACACACACAGGAGATTATTATTACTATTAGTATTATTATTATTATTACTACTACTACTACTATTATCATTATTATTACTAATATTATTATTACTACTACTATTATTATTATTATTACTACTATTATTATTACTGTTGTTATTATTATTATTATTACTATTATTATTATTATTATTATTACTGCTACTATTATTATTACTATTATTATTGTTATCGCTATTATTATGATCACTATTATTATTACTATTATTATTACTATTACTATTATTATTATTACTATTATTATTACTATTATTATTATTGCTACTACTATTATTATTATTACTACTATTATTATTGTTATTACTATTATTATTATCACTATTATTATAATTATTACTACTACTACTATTATTATTACTATTGTTATTATTACTATTATTATTATTACTATTATTAGTAGTAGTACTATTATTATTACTATTATTATTACTATTATTATTATTACTGTTATTAGTACTAATATTAGTATTATTACTATTATTATTATTATTATTGCTACTACTATTATTATTATTACTACTATTATTATTGTTATTACTATTATTATTATTATTATCACTATTATTATTATTACTACTAATATTATTATTATTACTATTGTTATTATTACTATTATTATTATTACTATTATTATTATTATTACTACTATTATTATTATTACTACTATTATTAGTAGTAGTATTACTATTATTATTATTAGTACAACTATTACTATTATCATTATTATTATTACTATTATTATTATTATTACCATTATTGTTATTAGTACTATTATTATTATTACTGTTATTAGTATTACTATTATTATTACTACTATTATTAGTATTAGTATTAGTATTACTACTATTATTATTATTATTGTAATTACTATTATTATTATTATTATTATTATTATTATTATTATTATTACTATTATTACTATTATTATTAACACGTTCTCATGCATGGCCAGGACTGGAGAGGAGAGGAGGACACACACTGACAGGGGATTATTACTAACTAGTTCTCTAGTTAGAATAGAGAATGGCTTTCTGCCTGTGTGACTTGGAGAGGGTATAGGGAATTGGGTATAGGGTACAGAGCTAGGCTCTCCAACCCTGTTCCTGGAGAGCTACCCTCCTGTAGGGAGGGACGGTACCTCTCCAGGAACAGGGTTGGAGAGCCCTGGTATAGGGTATTGGGTATAGGGTATAGGGTATAGGGTATAGGGTATAGGGTATAGGGTATAGGGTATAGGGTATGGGGTATTGGGTATAGGGTATTGGGTATTGGGTATAGGGTATTGGGTATTGGGTATAGGGTATTGGGTACAGGGTACAGGGTATAGGTATAGGGTATTGGGTACAGGGTATAGGGTATTGGGTGTAGGGTATTGGGTATAGGGTATAGGGTATTGGGTATAGGGTATTGGGTACAGGGTACAGGGTATAGGTATAGGGTATTGGGTACAGGGTATAGGGTATAGGGTATTGGGTATAGGGTATAGGGTATAGGTATAGGGTATAGGGTATAGGGTATTGGGTATAGGTACTGACTCTCAGGGGGGATCCTGTCCTTGTGTGGACAGCCAGACAGGCTGCGGTGGTGGGGGGTAGAGTCCAGTAACATGACCAGTCCCGTCACAGCCAGGGGTGGGGCATTTGATCTCCCTCTTCTCTGACCTGCTGCCCTCTGTAGAGGCAGCTAGAAGAGACACAACATACTGCTGCTTAACCATCTGCCTTGTCAGCCAAAGAGAAAACAAAACAAAAACTCACACGCATGATCAAATTACATGTAAATAGACTTGTGGATGCTTTGTCTGTGTGGAGCAGGGAACTCATTTGGTCAAATTCAAGAGTGAAAAGGACAGTGTTCACTATTATATATCTTCCCACCAGAGCGAGGGAGAAAGAAAGGAAGTGGTGGGAAAGCGATGCTGTATTGGCCTCCAAATTGAATGCTAACGAGACATGCACCTTCTAATTAGTGCTGGGCAGAACATGAGCATTGCCACAGGGGGGTAAAACGGGGGCAGGTTGCCCCACTAGGCATGGCCTGTTAGCGTCAGAGGCATGACAAATGGGCACAGTGCCAGGACACAACTAGGCCCAAACAAAAACACATTAATAAAGACTGCACCAATCTCATTTTGGAGCATCTTGCTCTCTCTCTCTCTCTCTCTCTCTCTCTCTCTCTCTCTCTCTCTCTCTCTCACTTTCTCGCTCTCTCTCTGTCTCAATCACTATTTCCCTTTATGGAAACCAATTCACTGGATCCACTTCATCTCAGTGGTTTAAAGGCCAAACACAACTCTGTGGTGAGTGACTCACTGATGTGTATCTGTGGGTCTGTTTATATGTGGTCATGTATTCCAATATGTATGTGTGTTCACACAAGGCTGCATAATATGCATATGGATATTGCTCTGCACTGTTTGCTGTTTGGGGTTTTAGGCTGGGTATCTGTAAAGCACTTTGTGACAACTGCTGATGTAAAAAGGGCTTTATAAAATACATTTGATTGATTGATTGAATTCCCACCCTTGCCTTTGCTGCTGAAGTAGCTCTTGCACCCTTGCCTTTGCTGCTGAAGTAGCTCTTGCGCATGGTGTCCAGGTGTTTGGGCCGGTCGTCCATGGTGAAGTAGCGGTGGTGGAGCTCCGGGGGTGACGACGGGGTGACGGAAGAGGAGGTCGCGAGGCCCCTTCACCTGTTCTGCCTTCAGGGCGATGGCCTGCTCCAGAAGCCCCAGGTTACCCCGGGTCATATCATACATCTCTGACTCATCCGTCCACCTCTGAGACAAACTCTCATCTTCTTCCTCCTCATCACCATCTTCTTCATCGTAGTCCTTCCCCGAATCCTCTGAGCGCACCTCGATGATGTCAGAGGCTGCTGAGGCCTTATGGGAGGTGTAGTGCTGTAAGGGGCTGACTCTGTGGGGGTTGTAGTTCTCCAGTGGGCTGGTCCTTTGGGGGTTGTAGTTCTCCAGGTGGCTGGTCCTGTGGGGGATGTAGTCCTCTGTAGTCCTGGCCCTGTTGTCCTCTCTCTCCCTCCGTGTGGCTGGTCCCTGAGCTGCTGCAGTGATGGTGATGGTTGTGGGCAGGAAGACAGGGTGCACTCTC
>NW_028157348.1:15000-17866 GCF_964263955.1 Coregonus lavaretus
CTGCATTATCAGGAGGCCTCTTCACAGAAATATACATGACTGCATTATCAGGAGGCCTCTTCACAGAGATATACATGACTGCATTATCAGGAGGCCTCTTCACAGAAATACACATGACTGCATTATCAGGAGGCCTCTTCACAGAAATATACATGACTGCATTATCAGGAGGCCTCTTCACAGAAATATACATGACTGCATTATCAGGAGGCCTCTTCACAGAAATATACATGACTGCATTATCAGGAGGCCTCTTCACAGAAATACACATGACTGCATTATCAGGAGGCCTCTTCACAGAAATATACATGACTGCATTATCAGGAGGCCTCTTCACAGAAATACACATGACTGCATTATCAGGAGGCCTCTTCACAGAAATATACATGACTGCATTATCAGGAGGCCTCTTCACAGAAATACACATGACTGCATTATCAGGAGGCCTCTTCACAGAAATATACATGACTGCATTATCAGGAGGCCTCTTCACAGAAATATACATGACTGCATTATCAGGAGGCCTCTTCACAGAAATATACATGACTGCATTATCAGGAGGCCTCTTCACAGAAATACACAAAAATCTACATACTCCTACAACAAACACACAGACACATCCAATAATATCTAAATAAGCCAAATTGCTTGGAGCTTGATCAGAAAAATATGGCAATTACTGTATATGCAGGCTTCAGCAATTGGAGCATGATTAATTGTTGCAGTTTAGTTATCATAATTGTGAAATTAAATTAAAAGTAAACTTGCAGATATCAGTTAAAAATACTGCAATTCTTTCAGGCGAATTAATTGCATTGAAAAAATAAATCATAGTCCCCGGTCAACAACACTATGAGCTTATTGTTCCCCAACTGTTGTCTGTTTGGGGAGGAATCCAAAAGAGTGTCAACAATAGAGCAGATTGTAGTTTTCATTATTGCTATTGGAGGAAAAAACTATCTTCAGAACACAGTCACAGCTCCAATTACAGAACATGAATCTGGTGTCAGGAGGCCCAGTGTAAGAGGATACCTAAAGAGTATTCAGTCAACATCCCTCTCTCCCCATAGTCAGGCCTATGCATTTCTCTGCAGTCAGTTTCTGTCTGTTTCATCATTCAGTACGGTGGGTATCTATGAAGGACACGGACCCCTGACTGCATTCTGAACGCATTGTGAACTGTGGTCTCTCTCTCTCTCTCTCTCTCTCTCTCTCTCTCTCTCTCTCTCTCTCTCTCTCTCTCTCTCTCTCTCTCGGATCAGTCCACTCAGCATGAGCTGAGAGCTGTCAGGTAACAATGGCTAGCGGACCAGCAGTCCTGGACAAGACATATCTTTAGAGAGGAAAGATGTGGCCTTGCACCTTTTAGAGAAATCTGCCTCCAGTAAAGAAGAGAAAACAGGACAAACTCCTCCCTGTGGCATTAGAGCTGAACTCACCTCTGATTCCCTTGGAGCGCGTGCTTCGCTTGTCATCACTCTCCACACTCATCTGGCATTAAGGAAAGAGGACAGGGAGAGTCAGGACATTGCTTTTAATGGAAGAGGAAATTAATAGAAGAATACCAGCCATTACAGACTAACAACCCCAAACGGTTACAGTTCAAATTCATGTCTACTTCCATGTACACAAACATAATGTAGAAAACCTTATATGATACAGTGCACACACAATGCACTTCCTACGGACTCAAGATGAAGCCCATGTACTCACAATGAAACACAAATACACTTACATACACAAACAAAACCCACACAGGCAGGCACACAAACAGAGATTATATATTTTTTCCTGGAAAATGCACTCCCCCCCTCTCTCTCTCTCTCCCCATCTCCATCTCTTTTCCTATTGCTGGTAAACCTGGGAGTATCACATTGCTATGAGCCATGTTATTTCTCCCTCCAACGGTTGCTGGAAGTTAAAATAAACCTTGAGCACCAGGGAGAACATCTCTACTGTACCAATTCCCCCACTCAGTCCTCACACACACACACAGAGAGAGAGAGAGAGAGAGAGAGAGAGAGAGAGAGAGAGAGAGAGAGAGAGAGGAGAGAGAGAGAGAGAGAGAGAGAGAGAGAGAGAGAGAGAGAGAGAGAGAGAGAGAGAGAGAGAGAGAGCGAGAGAGAGAGAGAGAGAGAGAGAGAGAGAGAGAGAGAGGAGAGAGAGAGAGAGAGAGCGAGCGAGAGAGAGACTCTCTAACCCTGTTATTTCCAGCACCTGAGCGGATTGGCATCTCAAAAGAAGTAACATGCAATGCCTACATACATGAGGGCATGGCCTTGTAAGCAAAGGGAATGATAATCATAACTGTGCTGCCTGACCATAGTTGTACATTAGTAATAATAATATTAACAACAACAAAAACATGACTGCTTAGAATCACTGTAATTGCTCTTTTAGGGACCCAGTACTCCCGGTTCACCCGGCAGAGGCCTTGCTTTTAAGGCACAAAAGAGCAGGTGTGAAGCCCCCCCCCCCGCCCCCCCCCCCCCCCCCCCCCCCCCCCTTCACTACTGACCCCCAGCCACACCTCCTGGTACCACCATTCCCATTTCCCCACTCAACAGCTCTATAACAGAGCCAGGCAGGCACACTCTAAAGCTATCAGACGCTTTTTAGACACAATGGGAGCATTAGCTTTGATTACTGAACTTTTATGGCCTGTCCCCCTGCGCTCCCCTCCCCTCCCCCCTCCCCTCCCCTCCACTGTCCTCCCCCCTCCCCCCTCTCCTCCCCTTCTCCCCCTCCCCTCCCCTTCCCCTCCACTGTCCTCCCCCCTCCCCCAGCATTAGCTGCTTTGTCTCAGTCAGTGGTGAAGTTGGCAGGGCCACAGTGAATTCAAACATCTCTCTCTCTCTCTCTCTCT
>NW_028157347.1:0-45492 GCF_964263955.1 Coregonus lavaretus
GTCCTGTTAGCATGCTTGGCTAGCACATCCCCTTTCTCGTCAGCCCTGACCCGTGCTAGTCCTGTCAGCATGCTTGGCTAGCACATCCCCTTTCTCGTCAGCCCTGACCCGTGCTAGTCCTGTTAGCATGCTTGGCTAGCACATCCCCTTTCTCGTCAGCCCTGACCCGTGCTAGTCCTGTTAGCATGCTTGGCTAGCACATCCCCTTTCTCGTCAGCCCTGACCCGTGCTAGTCCTGTTAGCATGCTTGGCTAGCACATCCCCTTTCTCGTCAGCCCTGACCCGTGCTAGTCCTGTCAGCATGCTTGGCTAGCACATCCCCTTTCTCGTCAGCCCTGACCCGTGCTAGTCCTGTTAGCATGCTTGGCTAGCACATCCCCTTTCTCGTCAGCCCTGACCCGTGCTAGTCCTGTTAGCATGCTTGGCTAGCACATCCCCTTTCTCGTCAGCCCTGACCCGTGCTAGTCCTGTTAGCATGCTTGGCTAGCACATCCCCTTTCTCGTCAGCCCTGACCCGTGCTAGTCCTGTTAGCATGCTTGGCTAGCACATCCCCTTTCTCGTCAGCCCTGACCCGTGCTAGTCCTGTTAGCATGCTTGGCTAGCACATCCCCTTTCTCGTCAGCCCTGACCCGTGCTAGTCCTGTTAGCATGCTTGGCTAGCACATCCCCTTTCTCGTCAGCCCTGACCCGTGCTAGTCCTGTTAGCATGCTTGGCTAGCACATCCCCTTTCTCGTCAGCCCTGACCCGTGCTAGTCCTGTTAGCATGCTTGGCTAGCACATCCCCTTTCTCGTCAGCCCTGACCCGTGCTAGTCCTGTTAGCATGCTTGGCTAGCACATCCCCTTTCTCGTCAGCCCTGACCCGTGCTAGTCCTGTTAGCATGCTTGGCTAGCACATCCCCTTTCTCGTCAGCCCTGACCCGTGCTAGTCCTGTCAGCATGCTTGGCTAGCACATCCCCTTTCTCGTCAGCCCTGACCCGTGCTAGTCCTGTTAGCATGCTTGGCTAGCACATCCCCTTTCTCGTCAGCCCTGACCCGTGCTAGTCCTGTTAGCATGCTTGGCTAGCACATCCCCTTTCTCGTCAGCCCTGACCCGTGCTAGTCCTGTCAGCATGCTTGGCTAGCACATCCCCTTTCTCGTCAGCCCTGACCCGTGCTAGTCCTGTTAGCACGTTAGCCTCTCCAGTGAGGCATCTCTTTAGCACTTTGGCTACACCTGCTGAATAATGCAGATCGCACCTTTGCTGACTCGGTGCTTTGGCCAGGCCATCAGGGACACAAGCTGACTGTCTTTGGCAGGCTGTCACACAAACACACACTTACACACACACACACACACACTGAAACAAGCATGCCATGTCATAAGTCATGTGGGCTGGCTGGTGGCTACCTCTTAGCTCGACATGTCATTTTGGTAACTCTACCCTATCAGTGTGAAGATGCAAGAATGTTATACAAGCCTCCACTCTGTACAGGGCTGGGTCCTGTGTGTGTGTGTTAATGTTGAATCTACAATGTCACAGAGGTGGTGTATCTCGCTGTCTCTCACACACACTCACTCACAATAAGCGGTGGTGTGTGTGTCTGTGTGTGTGTGTGTGTGATCCATCTCCTTAAGTGAATAAACAGATTGAATAACACATTCCCTGGAAGAACACAGAGTAAACAGAGAAAGAGAGAGGGTTGAATAAGGAGCAGTGGGTGTGGGAGTGAGGGAATGAGAGAAAGAAAGACAGGAAAGATTAGAGGTGTCTTCCATGTGGCTCAGTTGGTAGAGCATGGTGCTTGCAACGACAAGTACGTGTGTTTGATTCCCACAGGGGACCTATACCAAAAAACGTATGCACTCACTACTGTAAGTGGCTCTGGATAAGTCTGGTTTTCCCAAACTCGGTCCTGGGGCCCCTCCTGGTTGCAGGTTTTGGTTTTGTCCTAGCACTACACAGCTGATTCAAATAACCAAATCACCATCAAGCTTAGATTATTTGAATCAGCTGTGTAGTTCTAGGGCAAAACCAAAACGTGCACCCAGGGTGGGAGGGGGGGCCCAGGACTGAGTTTGGGAAGCCCTGTGCTAAGGGACTAAAAATGTAAAGAGAGATGGAGTACACCTATCCCTGTGGAAACTTCCAGCACTAGCAGTAGGACCAATAATTCATCAACAGCATCATCCGTGTGCATGTTCGCAGGTTATGTTTGTGTGTTCGTTCGCAGGTTATGTGTGTGTGTGTGTGTGTGTGTGTGTGTGTGTGTGTGTATGGTCTTATCTTGAGTCTGTATCTGAAGTGTACAGAGCCTAGCTAAATGTCATTGATTTTGCGATACAAACACTCCTGAATTAGAATCAACCCAAAGTAATGATTAACAATCACACACACACACACACACACACACACACACACACACACACACACACACACACACACACACACAGGCGTGCTGACAGCAAGCTACTGCGGCACAAAAAGCTAATTTACCCTACACCAAACACACACACACACACACACACACACACACACACACACACACACACACTCTGAGAGAGTCTGACTCAGAGACGCCTTCAGCATGCATGCACCATCAGTGAGTGACAGACATCTAGTTCACAGCACTGACAGTGCACGAACACACACACACACACACACACACACACACACACACACACACACACACACACACACACACACTCTGTTGGTAAACCTGCTTGGGCTCTAGCGGGAGTAGGGTTGATTTGAATGTCAGACCTGACCCCTCTGAGCTTTAACTGTGTGTGTGCTCCGTCTGAGTGTTCTGATATCTGACAGTGATATTTTGACAGCCATCCTGCTCCTGAAATCTGCACCCTGTCCGTCTGCCTCACATCAGCTGTGGCCCTGCAGTGTGCGTGTCAGTTTCTGGATGTCTGAGTGGAGAGATGGATGTATGTCACACTGTGACTTGGCCTGTCCTCGGAGGGTTGAGATGAGAATGGGACATAATGTATCCTGCTGGCCTTTATGATTATACACTGAACAAAAATATAAATGCAACATGTAAAGTGTTGGTCCCATGCTTCATGAGCTGAAATAAAAGATCCCAGAAATGTTCCATATGCACAAAAAGCTTATTTTGGCACACATTTGTTTACATCCCTGTTAGTGAGCATTTTTCCTTTGCAAAGATAATTCTTCCACCTGACAGGTGTGGCATATAAAGAAGCTGATTAAACAACATGATCATTTCACAGGTGCACCTTGTGCTGGGGACAATAAAAGGCCATTCTAAAATGTGTAGTTTTGTTACACAACACAATGCCGCAGATGTTTCATGTTTTGAGGGAGCATGCAATTGGGATGCTGACTGCAGGATTGTCCACCAGAGCTGTTGCCAGATAATTTAATGTTAATTTCTCTACCATAAACCGCCTCCGTCATTTTAGAGAATTTGGCTATACGGCCAACCAGCCTCACAACCACAGACCATGTGTATGGCGTTGTGCCAGTTTTTTGCTGATGTCAATGTTGTGAACAGAGTGCCCCATGGGGCGGTGGTGGTATGGTATGGGCAGGCCTAGGCTATGGACAAGGAACACAATTGCATTTTATCGATGACAATTTGAATGCACCGAGATACCGTGACACAATCCTGACTCCCATTGTCGTGCCATTCATCTGCCGCCATCACCTCATGTTTCAGCATGATAATGCACAGTCCCATGTCGCAAGGATCTGTACACAATTCCTGGAAGCTGAAAATGTCCCAGATCTTCCATGGCCTGCATACTCACCAGACATGTCACCCATTGAGGATGTTTGGGATGCTCTGGATCGACGTGTACGTAGGGTGTTCCAGTTCCCGCCAATATCCAGCAACTTCGCACAGCCATTGAAGAGGAGTGGGACAACATCCCACAGGCCACAATCAACAACCTGATCAACTCTATGTGAAGAAGATGTGTCGCACAGCATTAGGCAAATGGTGGTCACACCAGATACTGACTGGTTTTCTGATCCACGCCCCTAACTTTTTTTTAAAGGTATCTGTGACCAACAGATGCATCTGTATTCACAGTCATGTGAAATTAGGGGCCTAATGAATTTATTTCAATTAACCGTTTTCCTTATATGAACTGTAACTCAAGTAAAATCTTTGAAATTGTTGCGTTTATATTTTTGTTCTGTGTGTGTGTGTGTGTGTGTGTGTGTGTGTGTGTATAGCTGCCTATATACCTGCTCTATCATTTACAGTATGTAGCTAGATAGGTATTACTGTACTGTGTATCTCTTAAGGAGCTGCTAATGCACTGGACATCCCTTTTGTTTCTTTCGATCGACTACTTTAATACACAGACTGTATAAGGGTCATATTATTTATATCACTTTCTAACTGCACCCCTTTTGATTTGAATGAAACCTTACACTTGGTAAAAGTAGTCAGAAAGTGACGTTTTGGACTTGAATGCCAAAACATTTAGGAGCTAGAGGTACTCAAAGTTTACCCATGTTGCATACCCCACCATCAATGAAAAGATTAACGGTTGAGTTTTATATCCCTTGAAAGCTTACAAACAGGGTTGTCAAACTACTTGACAAAAATGTAAAAATTGACTTTTTTAAAACTTTAACGTCAACTATCTAAACATGCTTAAACTCCGATTTTTTTCATGTTCATATATGTTGTAGTTTTTACCTTATTTTACATAATCTGAGGTGATTGTGTTCGTGCCATCGGTTGAATACAGGGTGGGTGTCATGCTTTGGCTGATAAATGTACGATGACTTCATTTTTCATTTAAAAAACTTTTTTCAAGAAATTCTAGAATAGTTTGACAACCCTGTTTTGTCAGCTTTAAAATGATATCAAACTCGACAGTTTTATATTTTTCAGTGATGAAGACGTGGCTGTATCATGGTGGGATGGGGTATGCAAAATGAGTCAACTTTGCATCTTTATCTCTTGAATGTTTTGGCATTCAGGTCCAAAAAGTTGATTTCAGAGCACTTCTACCTTGGGCAAACATGTATGGAAGGTTCCGTTCAAATCAAAAGGGGTGCAGTCAAAGTGAATGAAATCATATGGAACGACCCATAATTGAATTTGTCTAAATACTTTTGGTTCCCTAAATTGGGGGGACTATGTACAAAAAGTGCTGGACAGTTTAACCAATATGGATGAAAATACCCTCAAATTGAAGCTGCCAGTCTGCTCTTTAACCTCATAGTTATTGTATAATTTCAGATCCAAAGTGCTGGAGTACAGAGCTAAAACAACAACAAGTGTCAATGTCCAAATACTTTTGGACCTGACTGTATGTCATGCACACACGCGCACACATACAAACTCACTGTGTCCCTGTTTTAATGCAGTCTAATTCTTCTGGTGACAGTCATGTGTTGCTGTGATCGTCACTCGCAGCAGAAATAGATTCCAGGGTGCTGGTAGAACATTACACCCTGCTGCTGTAGGTGTGACGATCAGGTTCAGCCCACAGTGAGAGGCAACACTATGCACACTGTGCGCACACACAAACCTACATAATGTGAGTGTGAGGGGTGTGTAAGTGTCGGAAGTCAGATCTATTTAATGAAGTGTGATGTCTGTTTAATTGGAGCCTTGTCACTCCGCCTGCTCTCTGTGATTTATATCAGCTCTATTGACATCATGCCTTTAGACAGTTAGATTTTTTTTTTTTTAATACTACTTTACTATTTACTAAGTCTCTCTCTATGGCTCTGAAGACAACGCTGTTTTGTTAGTCATAGAGTATGAAATATTCTGTACATTATTTCACATACACGGTGAACAAGCACATATACACACGCGGACACCCAACACGCACAAACACACACACACACACACATACCAGGGTTTCCGTCAGGAAAATGTGGCGCTGGACATTTGACCGGCAGCATTTTAATTTACTGGACATTTGAGAAATTTACCAGACCCATATGCATTGAGTGCGTAACCTGATTAGGGCGTCCACCAACGGTGCTCAGAACGACAGAAATCACATTTTAGATTATGGTAACTCATATTATCACAACATGCAAGTCGAGGATGCAACGATGTGCCAACAGGACGAGTAACGAGTAGAAAAGTTATTAGCCAATCTACTATCCCCATAGTAGAAAAGTTATTAGCCTATGTCAATCTACTAACCCCCATAGTAGAAAAGTTATTATCCTATGTCAATCTACTATCCCCCATAGTAGAAAAGTTATTAGCCTATGTCAATCTACTATCCCCCATAGTAGAAAAGTTATTAGTCAATCTACTATCCCCCATAGTAGAAAAGTTATTAGTCAATCTACTATCCCCCATAGTAGAAAAGTTATTAGTCAATCTACTATCCCCATAGTAGAAAAGTTATTAGCCTATGTCAATCTACTATCCCCCATAGTAGAAAAGTTATTAGTCAATCTACTATCCCCCATAGTAGAAAAGTTATTAGTCAATCTACTATCCCCATAGTAGAAAAGTTATTAGCCTATGTCAATCTACTATCCCCCATAGTAGAAAAGTTATTAGCCAATCTACTATCCCCCATAGTAAAAAAGTTATTAGCCAATGTCAATCTACTATCCCCCATAGTAGAAAAGTTATTAGCCTATGTAGTATCCCCCATAGTAGAAAAGTTATTAGCCTATGTAGGATCCCCCATAGTAGAAAAGTTATTAGCCTATGTAGTATCCCCCATAGTAGAAAAGTTATTAGCCTATGTAGTATCCCCCATAGTAGAAAAGTTATTAGCCTATGTCAATCTACTATCCCCCATAGTAGAAAAGTTATTAGCCAATGTCAATCTACTATCCCCCATAGTAAAAAAGTTATTAGCCAATGTCAATCTACTATCCCCCATAGTAGAAAAGTTATTAGCCAATCTACTATCCCCCATAGTAAAAAAGTTATTAGCCAATGTCAATCTACTATCCCCCATAGTAGAAAAGTTATTAGCCAATCTACTATCCCCCATAGTAAAAAAGTTATTAGCCAATGTCAATCTACTATCCCCCATAGTAGAAAAGTTATTAGCCAATGTCAATCTACTATCCCCCATAGTAGAAAAGTTTACCTATGTTATTGGTCAGCTTGTCGAGAAAGAATAGCCTATTCCAGACAGACTCTGGGACAGTTGTGGGACGATAAAACCCACATCTATACAACCATTAGGCCTAGGCTACATCCAAAAAACATTAAAAAGCATTGAGGCTGATGCAACAGATCAGCACGTTTAGCTTAAAATGTTGGAAAACTATTTCTTCACATTATAAGCGCAGCAATGCGCACAAGGCAGTATCATTGGCTAATCGCCAATGTTTGTTCCATAATGCAATTAGCGAGAAAACAATGTTGTCAAAAGCCCACTGCATGCCAGCGGTTTCATGTGACAGACATTAAAATATCCATTAGAAATGTAGGAAGAGGGGAGATCTAATATGCAACAACTAGCATGGGTTGCTAATATGACTAGTATTGTGCCTTTTAGTCACTGAACAATGAAAGAAAGTTTATATAAAATAATTGCCTCCACGGATATGGTCTGATTTTGGGTAGGCTACTTTGAAGCAAGGTAAGACATGCCTCATAATATGTAGTAAAACGTTCAGGTTTCAAAATATTAAGTATATGTTTTCAAACTGCCTCCAGCTCATTGTAAAGTGTTGTGTGACGTATTGATGAAGCCTGCCTTCCGTTGCCTATGTATCTGCTGTTTGAGATGCAGTAGCAGCAGCTTTCACGATGTCTGACAGATTTTCCGCTCAAAGTCTCTGTATCTGTATGCTGTACGCGTGTGATAAATTAGATACATAATGAATATACTGTACGCACGCTCCAGTTTAATTCCACTAAATTATGTCAATTAACCTATAAGACGATAAACAGGACCAGTGTCACACCCTGGTGTTGGGACTCATTATTGTTTATCCAGGGTGTGTGCAGTCTATGTGTTTGTGTTCTATGTTGGGTGTCTAGGTTGTTGTTTTTCTAGGTTTGTTCAATGACTCCCAATCGGAGGTAACGAGTGTCAGCTGTTCGGCTCGTTATCTCTGATTGGGAGCCATATTTATTTCTGTATGTTTTCCTGTGGGGTGGTGGGTTTTTGTTTCCGTTACGGTGAGTGCACCGTGGAACTTCATGATCGTGGTTTATTGTTTATTCGTGCTTTAACTTAATAAAGTCTACGATGTTCACTCAACACGCTGCGCGTTGGTCTGCTCCTTCACACGATCGTGACAGAAAAACCCACCAAAGAAAGACCAAGCAGCGTGTCCAGGAGCAAGGTGACTGGACATGGGAGGAGGCGCCGGGCAAAGAGATGGAGAGGCTGGCGATGGCCCAGGTGGGCACAGTGTGGTCCTGGGAGGACATGCTCGGAGGCAAGGGACCTTGGGGGAAGATCAAGGCCCTGGCAAGAGAGGAGCATCGGCGGCAGCAGGTTCAACGTCGTAAGGACGAGAGGCAACCCCAAGAAATTTTTGGGGGGGGGCACATGGCTTGGGCGACGGAGCAGCAGGAGGCTGCCACAAGGGAGAGTCAGAAGGCGGCCAGGTTAAGGGGGCTGACGGAGGCAGAGAAGGGTAGGATTCAGTGGGCTACCAGGTCAAGGGGGCTACTGGGTAAAGCAGAGAGGGAAGGTGTTGAGGCACGGCGTGAGGTACTGGGGTGTGTAACCAGTTCGGTCCGGCCCGTTCCTGATCCTCGGTTGAGGCCAGTGGTGTGTGTTCCCGGTATGGACCGGCCTGTTCCTACTCCACGCACCTGGGATACGGTGCGCTTCGCCAGCCCGGCCCGGCCTGTTCCGGCCACTCGCACCAGGGATACGGTGCGCGTCGCCAGCCCAGCCCGGCCTGTTCCTGCTCTCCGCACTAGGCGTGAGGTGAGTCCCCAGGGTCCAGCATGCCCTGTTCCGGCTCCCCGCACTAGGCGTTATGGGAGTCCCCAGGGTCCAGCATGCCCTGTTCCGACTCCCCGCACTAGCCCTGAGATGCGTGTCCTCAGCCCGGTACCTCCAGTTCCGGCACCACGCAACAGGCCTACGGTGCGCCTCAGACGGCCAGAGTCTGCCGTCTGTCCAACGGGGCCTGAACTGTCCGTCTGCCCAACGGGGTCTGAACTGCCCGTCTGCCCAACGCCGTCTGAACTGCCCGTCTGCCCAACGGCGCCTGAACTGCCCGTCTGCCCAACGGGGCCTGAACTGTCCGTCTGCCCAACGGGGTCTGAACTGCCCGTCTGCCCAACGCCGTCTGAACTGCCCGTCTGCCCAACGGCGCCTGAACTGCCTGTCGGCCCAACGCCGTCTGAACTGTCCGTCTGCCCAACGCCGTCTGAACTACCCGTCTGTACAGAGCCTACAAAGCCGCCCGTCTGCCATGAGCCTTCAGAGCCGTCCGCCAGATCGGAGCCGCTAGAGCTCTCCGCCAGACAGGATCAGCCAGAGCCTTCCGCCAGACAGGATCAGCCAGAGCCTTCCGCCAGACAGGATAAGCCAGAGCCTTCCGCCAGACAGGATCAGCCAGAGCCTTCTGTCAGACAGGAGCAGCCAGAGCCTTCCGCCAGACAGGAGCAGCCAGAGCCTTCCGTCAGACCGGATCAGCCAGAGCCTTCCGCCAGACGGGATCAGCCAGAGCCTTCCGCCTGCCATGAGCAGCCAGATCCGTCAGCCAGCCATGAGCAGCAGGATCCGCCAGAGCCAGCCAGCCAGGATCGGCCATTCAGTCCGGTGCTGCCACTTAGTCAGGTACTGTTCCTTAGCCTGGTGCTGGTCCTTAGTCCGGTGCTGGTCCTTAGCCCGGTGCTGCCCCTTAGCCCGGTGCTGCCCCTTAGCCCGGTGCTGCCCCTTATCCCGGTGCTGGTCCTTAGTCCGGTGCTGCCCCTTAGTCCGGTGCCGCCCCTTAACCCAGTGGGGTGTAGTTGGGGGGTGGTAATGTGTAGGAGGCTAAGTAAGTGGGTAATGACTATGGTGGGGTGGGGACCACGACCTGGGCCAGAGCCGCCACCTGGACAGACGCCCACCCAGACCCTCCCCTAGACGGTATGCTGGTGCGCCCGGAGTGCGCGCCTTTAGGGGGGGGTACTGTCACACCCTGGTGTTGGGACTCATTATTGTTTATCCAGGGTGTGTGCAGTCTATGTGTTTGTGTTCTATGTTGGGTGTCTAGGTTGTTGTTTTTCTAGGTTTGTTCAATGACTCCCAATCGGAGGTAACGAGTGTCAGCTGTTCGGCTCGTTATCTCTGATTGGGAGCCATATTTATTTCTGTATGTTTTCCTGTGGGGTGGTGGGTTTTTGTTTCCGTTACGGTGAGTGCACCGTGGAACTTCATGATCGTGGTTTATTGTTTATTCGTGCTTTAACTTAATAAAGTCTACGATGTTCACTCAACACGCTGCGCGTTGGTCTGCTCCTTCACACGATCGTGACAACCAGTCAAATGTATTTACATCAGCTGGTATTTCCATCAATGAATAGGCTAAAAAGCATTATTTCGCAATTGGGATTTTTTCTCCTTCTCCCGGACAATTGACCGGTGCCTATTTTATTTATCGGCTTTTCCATTTTTTTATCGGCCAAAAGCCGGCTATTAAGCCTACCGGCTAACAGAAACTCTGACACACACACACACACACACACACACATAAACGGACTGCGTGACCTGGTGGGCTGACTGGGCTATATTTTCTGAGGTGTTTGTGGTTTTAGTGGAGAGTTGCAGCATGCATAATGAGGTTTGGGCCTACACCCCTGGGTGATGAGTTTAGCATACACAGCTGAGACAGAATGAGACATCTCGCTCTCCCCTCTCTCGCTCTTCTCTCTCTCATCTCTCCTCTCTCTCCCCTCTCTCCTATCTCTCCTCTCCTCTCTCTCTCTCTCCTATCTCTCCTCTGCCCTCTCTCCCCTTTCTCTCCTCTCCCCTCTCTATCCTCTCTCTCCTCTCTCCCCTCTCTCTCCTCTCTCGTTTCATTCTCTTCCTCTCCTATCCCTTCCTCCCTCCTGTCTTTCATCTTGTCATGCGTGTCGCTCAGCTGTGTTAAATATTCAAAATAGTTTGTCCGTGCGTGTTGGCATGCGCGTGTGTGTGTGTGCATGTCTTGTGGTGTGAAAGCAATGAGATCTCCCATTTTTACCAATTTGACTTCAGATTCTGACATTTATCCACGTTTCCGACAAACGTCAAATTTCGAGGTGTTGCTCCCCCTGCTCTCAATCTGAATGGTTAAGTAAAGGGTTAAGGTTTGGGATAGGGCATCAAAAAAAGTGTCTACCACTGGGATTGAACAGCCGACCTTCGGATCCGGAGTCATGGGATTACACACGACCTTCGGATCCGGAGTCATTGGATTACGTCCATCCGTCACCCCCATCCACAACGCCCTCTGGTAATAGTGTTATTAGTGTTGCCCCTAGTGGCCAGTTTTGAAGGCATTTCCCGACATCCAATTTCAAAGTCAATCTTGAGCAATCTGGCTGATGAGAGAAGGAGAGTGTCTAATGGCATTGTTCCACTCTGTTAATCAGAGGTCTGGCTGTGATGTCCATTCAGTCGTGAAGGTGCTTACGCGTCAGGAACCATCAGCCAATGAGGACACAGTGGATTGGGCCAGTGGGGCCAGAGCAGTAGGCTATGTTATGTACAGTTGAAGTCGGAAGTTTACATACACTTAGGTTGGAGTCATTAAAACTTGTTTTTCAACCACTCCGCAAATGTATTGTTAAAAAACTATAGTTTTGGCAAGTCAATTAGGAGATCTACTTTGTGCATGACACAAGTAATTTTTCCAACAATTGTTTACAGACTTATAATTCACTGTATCACAATTCCAGTGGGTCAGAAGTTTACATACACTAAGTTGACTGTGACTTTAAACAGCTTTGAAAATTCCAGTAAATTATGTCATGGCTTTAGAAGCTTCTGATAGGCTAATTGACATCATTTGAGTCAATTGGAGGTGTACCTGTGGATGTATTTCAAGGCCTACCTTCAAACTCAGTGCCTCTTTGCTTGACATCATCGGAAAATCAAAAGAAATCAGCCAAGACCTCAGAAAAAAAAAATGTAGACCTCCACAAGTCTGGTTCATCCTTGGGGGCAATTTCCAAACGCCTGAAGGTACCAAGTTCATCTGTACAAACAATAGTACGCAAGTATAAATACCATGGGACCCCGCAGCCGTCATACCGCTCAGGAAGGAGATGCGTTCTGTCTCCTAGAGATGATTGTATTTTGGTGCGAAAAGTGCAAATCAATCCCAGAAGAACAGCAAAGGACCTTGTGACGATGCTGGAAGAAACAGGTACAAAAGTATCTATATCCACAGTAAAACGAGTCCTATATCGACATAACCTGAAAGGCTGCTCAGCAAGGAAGAAGCCACTGCTCCAAAACCACCATAAAAAAGCCAGACTACAGTTTGCAACTGCACATGGGGACAAAGATCGTGCTTTTTGGAGAAATGTCCTCTGGTCTGATTAAACTAAAATAGATCTGTTTGGCCATAATGACCATCGTTATGTTTGGAGGAAAAAGGGGGTAGCTTGCAAGCTGAAGAACACCATCCCAACCGTGAAGCACGGGGGTGGCAGCATCATGCTGTGGGGGTGCTTTGCTGCAGGAGGGACTGGTGCACTTCACAAAATAGGTGGCATCATGAGGAAGGAAAATTAGGTGGATATATTGAAGCAACATCTCAAGACATCAGTCAGGAAGTTAAAGCTTGGTCGCAAATGGATCTTCCAAATGGACAATGACCCCAAGCATACTTCCAAAGTTGTGGCAAAATGGCTTAAGGACAACAAAGTCAAGGTATTGGAGTGGCCATCACAAAGCCCTGACCTCAATCCTATAGAAAATGTGTGGGCAGAACTAAAAAAGCATGTGCGAGCAAGGAGGTCTACAAACCTGACTCAGTTACACCAGCTCTGTCAGGAGGAATGGGCCACAATTCACCCAACTTATTGTGGGAAGCTTCTGGAAGGCTACCCGAAAGGTTTGACCCAAGTTAAACAATTTAAAGGCAATGCTACCAAATACTAATTGAGTGTATGTAAACGTCTGACCCACTGGGAATGTGATGAAAGAAATAAAAGCTGAAATAAATAATTCTCTCTACTATTATTCTGACATTTCACATTCTTAAAATAAAGTGGTTATACTAACTGATCTAAGACAGGGAATTTTTACTAGGATTAAATATCAGGAATTGTGAAAAACTGAGTTTAAATGTATTTGGCTAAGTTGTATGTAAACTTCCGACTTGTATGTAAACTACCTTGGCGTTACAAGCGCAGTGCTCTACCAGCTGAGCTACAGAGGACCAACTGTATGTATCAGCGCCTTGGATTCACTTTTCTAAACATTAACGATCCCAATTTCGTTTAAACGTTCACACCCCTATTAGAAACATATATTTATACTGTTCACAATGTCCCGACTGCTGAATCTTTGTCCGCTCTCTGCTGGCTCTGTGGGAACCGGACGTCTCACTCTGCCACCTCTCATATTCACTTTTTCTCTCTCTGCTCTCTCTCTCACTCCTTTGTGCTCTGGAGCAGGTTTTCATCAAGGATCTCCCTGTACTTTGCTCCGTTCAGCTTTCTCTCGATCCTGACTGGTCTCCCAGTCCCTGCTGCTGGAAAAACATCCCCACAGCATGAAGCTGCCACCATGCTTCACCGTAGGGATGGTGCCAGGTTTCCTCCAGACGTGACGCTTGGCATTCAGGCCAAAGAGTTCAATCTTGGTTTCATCAGACCAGAGAAGCTTGTTTCTCATGGTCTGAGAGTCCTTTAGGTGCCTTTTGACAAACTCCCAAGTGGGCTGTCATGTGCCTTTTACTGAGGAGTGGCTTCCGTCTGGTTACTCTATCATAAAGGCCTGATTGGTGGAGTGCTGCAGAGATGGTTGTCCTTCTGGAAGGTTCTCCATCTCCACAGAGGAACTCTCAAGCTCTGTCCATCGGGTTCTTGGTCACCTCCCTGACCAAGGCCCTTCTCCCCCGATTGCTCAGTTAAGCCGGACAGCCAGCTCTAGGAAGAGTCTTGGTGGTTCCAAACTTTATCTATTTAAGAGTGATGGAGGCCACTGTGTTCAGAAATGTTTTGGTACCTTTCCCCAGATCTGTGCCTCGACACAATTCTGTCTCGGAGCTCTATGGACAATTGGCGTTTGCTCTGACAAAAAATTATATTTAATCAATTTTAGAATAAGGCTGTAACATAGCAACATGTGGGAAAAGTCAAGGTGTCTGAATACTTTACGAATGCACTGTATATGTAAATGGTTCAATTTTAGAATTGGATTGGCCACTCCATGCATCACTGCTCTCCTCCTCCTCTCCCTCTATGGTGTGCTCTATTGACGCACGTACGCACCGTACACACACAGACAGAAGCACACACGTCATATTCCTGCTTTCACATCGCGTAATTAACATCACTATGGATATAGGCACTACAGTACATCAGTCCACTCATCAGGGAGAGAGACATGAGGGAGAGAGGGGGAGAGAAGAGATGGAGATGGAGGGAGACATGAGGGAGAGATGGAGGGAGACATGAGGGAGAGATGGAGGGAGACATGAGGGAGAGATGGAGGGAGACATGAGGGAGAGATGGAGGGAGACATGAGGGAGAGATGGAGGGAGACATGAGGGAGAGATGGAGGGAGACATGAGGGAGAGATGGAGGGAGACATGAGGGAGAGATGGAGGGAGACATGAGGGAGAGATGGAGGGAGACATGAGGGAGAGATGGAGAGAGACATGAGGGAGAGATGGAGGGAGACATGAGGGAGAGATGGAGGGAGACATGAGGGAGAGATGGAGGGAGACATCAGGGAGAGATGGAGGGAGAGATGGAGGGAGACATGAGGGAGAGATGGAGGGAGACATGAGGGAGAGATGGAGGGAGACATGAGGGAGAGATGGAGGGAGACATGAGGGAGAGATGGAGGGAGACATGAGGGAGAGATGGAGAGAGACATGAGGGAGAGATGGAGGGAGACATGAGGAAGAGATGGAGGGAGGGGGAGAGAAGTGTGTTTCTACAGAAACAGACATGTTTGATAGAGTTGCTAGCGATCATGTGTGGTCGAGCAGATATTCAAAGCCTTTCCTCATTTGACACCACTCACTAACCCTGTGCCCCTGAATAGGTCACAATAACTACTTCAACTGGGTGAGAGCGGTAGAGAGATGGATTCATGTCCTCTGATTCAGTCACAGAGCATTAGGAGGACTATGTAGGAATATAAACTATTTATTGGAATAGTTTAGTTTACTGTTTTTCTTTGTTTGTCCTAGTCCTGTCTGTGTCTGTATCTCTCTTTCTCTCTCTCGCACGCTCTCTCTCTCTCTCTCTCTCTCTCTCTCTCTCTCTCTCTCTCTTTCTGTCTCTCTCTCTCTTTCTCTCTCTCTCTCTCTCTCTCTCTTTCTATCGCTCTTTCTATCGCTCTTTCTGTCTCTCTCACTCTAACTCTGTAACTGTCTGTCTGTGTGTGTGTGTGTGTGTGTGTGTATGAAATCCCAGAGAGTAAACTCACCAACCTATACCAGTTATAACTGCTAACAGACAGCAATCACCTTACAGACTTGTACCGGAAAGAAGAGGTCGTCACGGTAACTGCAGCAGGGGGAACCATCCAGAGCCCCCGCTTCCCTAACGCCTACCCCCGGAACCTGCAGTTGTCATGGAAACTACTGTCTCCCCACAACACCCGCATCACCCTGGAGTTTGACTCCCACTTTGCACTGGAGGAACCAGAGAACGAAGTCTGCAGGTGAGAGAGGGAGGATAGGTAGAGAAAGATTGAAGCGCCAGGGAGAGAGAAAGTTAGCTGAGTTTGTTATGGATGAAAAGGGAGATTTGAGTGAAGAGAGAAGGCTGGCATCCCTCTGATGCGGGTATCGACATCTACAGAGACTAAAGAGTGGAGGGAGGGATGAAGGTTGCTTTCTTTGCAGTAATGAAGAATATGTCCTTGAGGGTGAGGAGAGAATATAATTTGAATCCCCAAACCAAAGGCATCTGTCTTTGTAAGCACTTTAGACAAGAGAGAGGGGAGAGAAACAGAAAGAGAGAGAATGTGAGGGAGAGAAACAGAGAGAGAGAGAGGGAGGTGACTGCTCTCCAACAATTATCCCTTTTCTAGTGAACAGTGATGATTAATTGATTAATTAAATCCATTGATTGACAGGTTAGTGACCCCCTCCTCTCCCCCTTCGCTTGTAGGTATGACTTTGTGGAGGTGGAGGACATCTCAGAGACCAGTACTATTGTCTGGGGGAGATGGTGTGGTCATAGAGTCCCCCCTCATCTCACCTCCAAAACCAACATCCTCAAAGTCACCTTCAAGTCAGACGACTACTTCGTGGCCAAGCCTGGCTTCAAACTCCACTACTCTCTACTGGTGAGTGAACATCAGGATGTGACTGCATCTCGTTCCACAAAGATGGTGTTGAAACGTAAAGATGTAAAGCTGGTGTTATAACTGCCAATTAATCTCTTATGTCATCCTTATGACAGTCTAATGTAGTCTGTATGACAGAGGGTTCAAGTACGGTGCTACCAAAATCCTTCCTGAATTAGGAGATGACTAAACCCATTCTTTTGAAAGATGTCTAACTTGACAAAAGAGGAGGGAGATGGAGGGAGGCTGAGTATGTGCTCTTTAAAAGGCCCAGTCTGGATGAGAAGATTAGCTTTGTCACAACGTCAGTAGTTGGATAGTGGAGGAAGATTTAGATGTGGAGATGTTCCCTTGGTTTTCAAACACATTATCATCACTGAAGAGACAGACAGGTTTTTATTCTGCCCTTTAAAGCATTTGACTTTAAACACACATTATCCCATACCTCTCTGCACTCTCTCTCCTCTCTCTCTCCCCCCTCTCCTCTCTTACCCTCTCTATCTCCTCTCTTCTCGCTCTCTCCTCTCTTCTCGCTCTCTCCTCTCTCTCTCCTCTCTCTCTCTCCCCTCTCTCCTATCTCCTCTCTCTCCTCTATTTCTCCTCTTTCCTCTATTTCTCCTCTATTTCTCCCATCTCTCCTCTCTCTCTCTCCCATCTCCTCTCTCCCTTCTTTCCTCTCTCCTCTCTCCCCTCTCTCCTCTCTCATCTCTCGATCTCCTCTCTCGATCTCCTCTCCCCTCTCTCTCATTTCTCTCCCCTCTCTCCTCTCTTTCCTCTCTCTATATCTCCTCTCTTCCCTCTCTCCTCTCTCTCTCCCCTCTTTCCTCTCTCTATATCTCCTCTCTCCCCTCTCATCTCTCGATCTTCTCTCTCTCCTCTCTTCTCTCTCTCTCCTCTCTCTCCTCTCGATCTCCTCTCTCTCCTCTCTTCTCTCTCTCTCCTCTCGATCTCCCCTCTTCTCCTCTCTCTCCCCTCTCCTCTGTCTTTCGCCTGGAGAGGTAGGCATATGTCTGTTATTATTCCTACTCCACAGTGCCTCATGTTGTTCTTTTTCATTCCTCTGTCCTTGTGTGTAGCTGCCTGCTGTGTGTCCTCAGCACAGTGACACTGTGTGTGTGTGTTTGTGTGTGTGTGCAACACACTTTCCCAGACAGGGAAGCTGCCATTAGATTGGCCTCCCAGTAGCCACCTCCTAGGGCTGTGAGAGGCTTCATTTAACAGCTCTAATTTGTTCTGCCCTGCTGTATAGATAAGGTGGAGGAGAGGTAGAGAGAGAAAGAGAGGGTGGGGAGAGAAAGGTAGAGAACAGGTGTCTCAGATCCTATCAAGCTGACAGCCGATAACTCCTCCAAAACAAAGAGAGAGGGAGTGTGAGGAGAGAGAGAAAGAGGGAGTGTTACAAGCGAGTGGGAGGGACTCTCAAAGAGGAACTAGACTCTATCAGTCATTTGTCATCACAACCACAAACCCAACCACAATGCAACTATTACACAACCACAATGCAACTATTACACAACCACAATACAACTTTTACACAACCACATGCAACCATAACACACCCACAAAACACAAACACATACCCACAATACAACCATAACACAAACACAAAACAACATAACCACAATACAACCATTACCATAACACAACCACAATACAACCACAAAACAACCATAACACAACCACAAAACAACAAAACCACAATACGATAAGATATACTTTATTAGTCCATATGTGATGGAAATGTGTCTTCTGCTTTAACCCAACCCCTCCAATATATACACACACACACACACACACACACACACACACACACACACACACACACACACACATTCACACAAGCACAACAACATGACCATGACCCTGACTGAATGCTGCAGTGCTTTTCTTAATTTCCTTAACGAGGAATCCTCCAGAACCAGGCGGGAATATGATTCAGGAACACTACTCTGTTCCCGGAGACTCCCAGATGTTGCCAGGCTCTGCAGCTATTCTGGGACCCACTAAGGTTTTCCCATAAATACATAAATAGATATTCCCAGTAAACCAACACCGTCTGTGGCAAAACGATACTAAAAGCATAATAATCCCCTCCAGAAATATCATGTCTGAGAGGAGGTCTTACTGACACGTTATTAGTAGCAGGAGCATGGAAACATACTAAAGAAACACAAGTCAATTATGGCAATATACCTTTTTATGGCAATATCTGTTATTTATCTTTTCACCCTGAAAGCACTGCTTCCCAAACCCTTCTTACCCTGTGACCATCTGAAACCTTTCCTACCCAGGAGGACCTAGTCTAGTGTGCCACGACTCTCCAGCTACCAGACGTGGCTTCATGTCCCCGTTGACCTACTCTGTAAACTCTAAAGGCACTGTAAACTGTTCTTCCTATTAAAAGTCCCAGGTGCGTGTGTGGCCCAGGCCCAGCTGTCCCTGCATTCCCCTCTGAAGCACAGGACTGTGGGACAGTTTACTGAATCTGATGGCTTATGACCTAATAAGGTCAGATGCTAACTCTGATACACATCTGGGGCTGCTGCAGGGGCCACACACACACACACACACACACACACACATACACACACTACTCATTTATGAGACTCATAGCAAAGAGGAAGTCTACACACAACACAAGCTCACTACCGCAGCTGTGGATGAAGTCAGAGGGGTTCCTGTCAAAGCACGTGTGGGTTGCACACGAGAAACAGACGCTGTAAAACAAAAGATCAGACTGCATGTTATGCAGATGTATAGTTGTTCCCTCAGGGTCACTTTGAACTTAATTTAACAGAGCTGAAGGTAAACCAGTAAACAGGGTCTGTGGTGGACCGCTCTATGAACTGCAGCCTGTGTTTTTAGGAGAGGCATTACACAGAAGATCAACCAGCAGCAGGTGCACATCTGCAAGGGGTGTGTTCACAAATCACCTTTCACAAACAGTTGAGGGTGGTGGCTCTCCTCTCCTCTACATAGAGCACCTCATCTCTCTGTCTGATGAAGGGGTCGGGGAGGAGAACAGGGCCCAGATTCACAAAAACCTTCTTAAGAAGACATTTCTTCTTAACTGCCATTGTTTTCTACACAATAGACTTATGAAGAAAGTTAAGCAAAGCTGCTATTCCTCAAAAATGTTATTGGAATTGTTCTTGCGTTATTTCTTATTTTTCTCCTTTAGCAAACCGTTAAGAAGAAATTAGATTCTTGAAAATGTGTTCTTAATTCCAAGATAGCTAAACTCAGGGCAGAGAGAATAAGCTCATGAAAGCAATTGAACATGTTTAATTCACTCACAAACTTAATCTGAAAGTTTCAGTATTGATTATTTTTAACCAAGAAGATGTTTTAGAACAGTAATCTCAGTAGGAAATATGCTAACATGATTGCCATTGCTAGCTAGATAGCTAGCTAAAAAGGTTGCCTAGCAACACATCTTAAGAAGATTCATAAGAAGATATTTGAGAAGTTTGTAAGAAAATCATTACATCTTAAGATATTGTTGAGGAAAAGTCTTTAGAACTTATTTTTTTCTCTTAAGAAGCTTCTTAAGTTTTTGTGTAAGAAGTGTTTTGTGAATCTGGGCCCAGGAGAGGAATGCTGCTCAACCATTAGGGACTGTCTGTGAACTCTTCTCAGCACTTTGTAGCAAACTCCCATTAGCACAATGTTAGACAGATGAATTCTGATCCAACACAGACAGACAGACATGTCCTGACCAACTCCTGATCCCATCACCTGGAATTAAACCAGGGATTATCCTGATGTTATCCTGATGTTCTGACAGGAGTTATGTAAATGCACCAGAATAACCCAAATACCACTCCTTCATTATCTCTCTCCTTCCTTCCTCCAGGATGATTCTCCTCCTACAGCATCCAAGACTAACTGGGAGGCTGTGACCCTGATGGTGAGTTAGACATGCAAGCATGCGCCACACACACATGCACACACACCTGCACTTACTCAGGAGAAGAGGGGGACTGACTGCAGGTGAGTCTCTAAGGTCCCCTGGCCCCTCACAGCCCAGTGTCAGACCCCCTGACCCTCCTGATCAGCAGTAGGAACAACTCCTGGTCCCAGCATGGAGATAGATAGAGGGCTCTAGTGCCCAGTCATTAGGCTGATTAAAAGATCAAGGTTGTCCCCTGACCTTTGTAAACCTTTCACAGGCACAGTTCAGAGGGCAGCTCAGATACTGGTGCTGAGCAGTCCATAGACACACACACATATGTCACATAGACACACTAGAACTCTCTCAAAGACTAAAGAGGACCTTGTGTCCCTGCTCTGAACTTTTGACCCCCCCCCCCCACCTCCCTCTCCTCCTCCAGGAGGACGGTCTGTCAGTGTTGGCTCCAGCGGTGACTGATGTTCCTCTGACGGCAGCAGCATTGGACCAGACCATAGCAGCCTTCAACACAGTGGAACAGCTCCTCCGCCACCTCAACCCTGACAGCTGGAGACAGGACCTGGACAGCTTGTACAGAGAGACAGCCATGTACAGACCCCGGGCCTACCACCACAACAGCAGACAGAACAAGAGTAATAACACACACACACACACACACACACACACAGGAGCTTACACACACAAAGAAAAGTAATTTCAAAGGAGGACATATTGTGGTCTGTGCTTCAGTGAAGGGAGACCTTGATAGCACAAAGACTTGAGCCTTCCTCCTTCCCTTGCACCAAGATGTGTGAGTGTGAGTTTCTTAGTCTGCCAGTACAAAACCTTCAAGGTGAACCTGGGGAAAATGAGAGAAGCTAAATATTCCCCCCAAAATAAAATAATAATGTGGTCCTCTGTAGCTCAGCTGGTAGAGCACGGCGCTTGTAACGCCAAGGTAGTGGGTTCGATCCCCGGGACCACCCATACACAAATAAATGTATGCACGCATGACTGTAAGTCGCTTTGGATAAAAGCGTCTGCTAAATGGCATATTATTATTTATAATAATTCTCCCAGCTCTTATAGGGAGACTGGGGCTTGTCGGCAAGCGTATGTGAGAGTGGTGTATGTGTGTGTGTGGTGGAGGGGAAGGTGTGTGAGCATGAGTGGTGTGTGTGTGTGTGTGTGTGTGTGTGTGTGTGTGTGTGTGTGTGTGTGTGTGGTGGAGGGGAAGGTGTGTGAGGTTTGTCTCTGTTGCTGCTTGTTGTAGTTGGTCAGAGGTCAGCACATCTCTTTCCTCCCTCTCAGAGAAAACACATTGACACTGAGACTGTGTTCAACAGACTGGACCAGATACATCACAACACTGACTGTGTTCAACAGATTGGACCAGATACATCACAACACTGACTGTGTTCAACAGACTGGACCAGACACATCACAACACTGACTGTGTTCAACAGACTGGACCAGACACATCACAACACTGAGACTGTGTTCAACAGACTGGACCAGACACATCACAACACTGACTGTGTTCAACAGACTGGACCAGACACATCACAACACTGACTGTGTTCAACAGACTGGACCAGACACATCACAACACTGACTGTGTTCAACAGATTGGACCAGACACATCACAACACTGACTGTGTTCAACAGACTGGACCAGACACATCACAACACTGACTGTGTTCAACAGACTGGACCAGACACATCACAACACTGACTGTGTTCAACAGACTGGACCAGACACATCACAACACTGACTGTGTTCAACAGATTGGACCAGACACATCACACCACTGACTGTGTTCAACAGATTGGACCAGACACATCACAACACTGACTGTGTTCAACAGACTGGACCAGACACATCACAACACTGACTGTGTTCAACAGACTGGACCAGACACATCACAACACTGACTGTGTTCAACAGACTGGACCAGACACATCACAACACTGACTGTGTTCAACAGACTGGACCAGACACATCACAACACTGACTGTGTTCAACAGATTGGACCAGACACATCACAACACTGACTGTGTTCAACAGATTGGACCAGACACATCACAACACTGAGACTGTGTTCAACAGATTGGACCAGACACATCACAACACTGACTGTGTTCAACAGACTGGACCAGACACATCACAACACTGACTGTGTTCAACAGATTGGACCAGACACATCACAACACTGACTGTGTTCAACAGACTGGACCAGACACATCACAACACTGAGACTGTGTTCAACAGACTGGACCAGACACATTAACACTGAGACTGTGTTCAACAGACTGGACCAGACACATTAACACTGAGACTGTGTTCAACAGACTGGACCAGACACATTAACACTGAGACTGTGTTCAACAGACTGGACCAGACACATCACAACACTGAGACTGTGTTCAACAGACTGGACCAGACACATCACAACACTGACTGTGTTCAACAGACTGGACCAGACACATCACAACACTGAGACTGTGTTCAACAGACTGGACCAGACACATCACAACACTGACTGTGTTCAACAGATTGGACCAGACACATTGACACTGAGACTGTGTTCAACAGACTGGACCAGACACATCACAACACTGACTGTGTTCAACAGACTGGACCAGACACATCACAACACTGACTGTGTTCAACAGACTGGACCAGACACATTAACACTGAGACTGTGTTCAACAGACTGGACCAGACTCATCACAACACTGTCACTCGCCTCGTTCTCTGTCGTGTCCTGTATTTCCTCATCACACCCTTCCCTTCTTATTAGTTTCTCTCCCCTTCTTCCCTCACTTTCTTGCCTCCTTTATTTCCTCCTCTCTCCTCTCCTTCTCCCCTCTTTTTTCCCCACACTCTCTCTTCTTTCCACACAGTCTCTCTCTCTCTCTTTTTCCATACTCCCTCTCCTTTTCCTCTCTCTCTCTCTCTCTCTCTCTCGCTCTCGCTCTCGCTCTCGCTCTCGCTCTCGCTCTCGCTCTCGCTCTCTCTCGCTCTTTCCTTCTTTCGCTCTCTCCACCTGAGGTAACTCCTGTTCCTGAGGTAACTCCTGTTTCTGAGGGACTTCCTGTTTCTGAGTAAATAGTTGGGCTTGGCTAAGACTCTGACTACTGTCAGCAACTCCTATGCGTGTGTGTTGGGTTTATGTATCTCCATACAGAGCTTAGAGTGTGTGAACATCCGTGTTTGTGTATGTAGGTTTTTTCATGTGTGTATGGTTCTGCGTGTGTGGACAATTGTGTGCGTCTGTGTATGTGTGCATCTGTGTTTGTGTTCGTGTGTGTCTTTGGCAAGATGGCGCCAATAGACATGGCAGCTCTGATTCTAGCTCCTAAGCAACTTTGCAGTAGATCTTTTTTTGGTGTGTGTTATTTCTTACATTATTAGCACAAAGTTTTGTGTGTTATTACATACAGCCGGAAATAACTTTTGGATATCAGAGCGGCGGTAACTCACCAGCATTCTGACCAGAAAACCGACTTTCCCAAATTAGATCCTTTGTTCGTACCCCCCAAGGCAATTTAACTTATCCCAGAGGCTGCGCCAAGACGCCGCCAGTGGAGAAGAGGTATTCGGAGTGGACTCAGGAGGTGTTCACACCATCCACCGCTTCCGAGTATATTACTCGCTAATGTTCAGTCCCTGGACAATAAAGTAGACAAGCTCAGGGCGAGGATCTCCTTCCAGAGAGACATCAGGGACTGTAACATACTCTGTTTCACGGAATCATGGCTCTCTCTGGATATACTGTCCCCGTCCATACAGCCAGCTGGGTTCTCAGTACATAGTGCAGATAGGAATAAAGACGGAGGTGTATGTTTCATGATTAACTGCTCATGGTGTGATTTGTGGTAACGTACAGGAACTCAAGTAATTTTGTTCTCCAAATCTGGAATACCTCACCATCAAATGCCGACCGTATTACCTCCCAAGATAATTTTCTTTGGTTATCGTCACAGCCATGTATATTCCCCCTCAAGCCGATACCACGACGGCCCTCAAGGAACTACACTGGACTTTGTGCAAACTGGAAACCGCATATCCTGAGACCGCATTAATTGTTGCTGGGGACTTTAACAAAGCAAATCTGAGGAAAACGCTACCGAAGTTCTATCAACACATTGCCTGTGGTACTCGTGCTTAAAAAACTCCAGCCCATTGTTACTCCCCCTTCCGGGATGGCTGTAAGGCCATCCCCCGCCCTCCCTTCAGCAAATCAGATCACTCAAACAGGAAGTTCCCTTGCTAAGGTCTATTCAACGCTGGTCTGACCAATCAGAATCCATGCTTCAAGATTGTTTTGATCATGCCGAATGGGATATGTTCCGGGTTGGCCCTGAGAATAACATTGACATATACGCTGACTGAGTTCATCAGGAAGTGTGTAGGGGATTGATAGATTTGTATGTGTAAAGTAATGACTAAAGTGTTTCCACCCCAATACTGTATACATGTGTAAACTGTGTTAGTTATAAGACAATAAAACCACTAACAGGGAAGATGGGTAGAAACTGTTGGAGATGAACATTCCATAGTAAGGGGGACCTAGAAACTGCTGAAATAAACATTCTATACTGTGGAAAGTCACAGGCCGCCTAAAGGTGGGCGGAGCAAAGTTCCTTTGTGTGAAAGCATATAAAAAGGCTGTGTGTGTTTTTAGCGCCAGAGCTCTCATGAATAAAAAGACTGACCTATTGCAGAACGGGACTTTGTTTCATTCATTATTAAACCAGAGCCTTACACCCTCTGGGAATTATTCAAAGCTTGAGTGCAACCATTGAGATAACAGAATTCTCATGACAGGGATGTTGTTCCCACTGTGACTGTTAAAACCTACCCAAACCAAAAACCGTGGATAGCATTCGTGCAAAACTGAAAGCGCATTTAACCACGGCAAGGTGACTGGGAATATGGTTGAATACAAACAGTAAGACAAGCAAACAGGGGAAAAAGGTCAGTACAGAGACAAAGTGGAGTCGCAATTCAACGGCTCAGACACAAGACATATTTGGCAGGGACTCCAGACAATCACGGATTGGGAAAACCAGCCACGTCTCAGACACCGATGTCTGCTTTGAGGATAACAGTGCCACCGACGCGGGCTGCTCCCGAGGACTGTGGGTACTTGTTCTCCATGGCCGACGTGAGTAAGACATTGAAGCGTGTTAACCCTCGCAAGGCTGCCGGCTCAGACGGCTTCCCTAGCCATATCCTCAGTGTTTACGGACATATTTAATCTCTCCCTATCCCAGTCTGCTGTCCCCACTTGCTTCAAGATGTCCACCATTGTTCCGGTACCCAAGAAAGTAAACGTAACTGAACTAAATGACTATCGCCCCATAGCACTCACTTCTGTCATCATGAAGTGCTTTGAGAGGCTAGTTAAGGATCATATCACCTCCACCTTACCTCACACCCTAGACCCACTTCAATTTGCATACTGCCTCAATAGATGCCATCGCACTGCACACTGCCCTATCCCATCTGGACAAGATGAATACCTATGTAAGAATGCGCTTCATTGACTACAGCTCAGCCTTCAACACCATAGTACCCTCCAAGCTCATCATTAAGTTTGGGGCCCTGGATCTGAACCCAGCCCTGTGCAACTGGGTCCTGGACTTCCCGACGGGCCGCCCCCAGGTGTTGAAGGTAGGAAACAACACCTCCACTACGCTGATCCTCAACACAGGGGCCCCACAAGGGTGCGTACTCAGCCCCCTCCTGTACTCCCTGTTCACCCATGACTGCGTGGCCATGCACTCCTCCAACTCAATCATCAAGTTTGCAGACGACACAACAGTAGTAGGCCTGATTACCAACAATGATGAGACAGCCTACAGGGAGGAGGTGAGGGCCTTGGCGGAGTGGTGCCAGGAAAATAACCTCTCCCTCAACATAAAAAAAAAAAAAAAAACGAAGGAGCTGATCATGGACTTCAAGAGACAGCGGAGGGAGCACGCCCCCATCCACATCGACGGGCCGCAGTGGAGAAGGTGGAAAGCTTCAAGTTCCTCGGTGCACACATCACTAACATACATACAATGGGGGAAAAAAGTATTTAGTCAGCCACCAATTGTGCAAGTTCTCCCACTTAAAAAGATGAGAGAGGCCTGTAATTTTCATCATAGGTACACGTCAACTATGACAGACAAATTGAGAAAAAGAAATCCAGAAAATCACATTGTAGGATTTTTTATGAATTTATTTGCAAATTATGGTGGAAAATAAGTATTTGGTCACCTACAAACAAGCAAGATTTCTGGCTTTCACAGACCTGTAACTTCTTCTTTAAGATGCTCCTCTGTCCTCCACTCGTTACCTGTATTAATGGCACCTGTTTGAACTTGTTATCAGTATGAAAGACACATGTCCACAACCTCAAACAGTCACACTCCAAACTCCACTATGGCCAAGACCAAAGAGCTGTCAAAGGACACCAGAAACAAAATTGTAGACCTGCACCAGGCTGGGAAGACTGAATCTGCAATAGGTAAGCAGCTTGGTATGAAGAAATCAACTGTGGGAGCAATTATTAGGAAATGGAAGACATACAAGACCACTGATAATCTCCCTCGATCTGGGGCTCCACGCAAGAGCTCACCCCGTGGGGACAAAATGATCACAAGAACGGTGAGCAAAAATCCCAGAACCACACAGGGGGACCTAGTGAATGACCTGCAGAGAGCTGGGACCAAAGTAACAAAGCCTACCATCAGTAACACACTACGCCGCCAGGGACTCAAATCCTGCAGTGCCAGACGTGTCCCCCTGCTTAAGCCAGTACATGTCCAGGCCCGTCTGAAGTTTGCTAGAGTGCATTTGGATGATCCAGAAGAGGATTGGGAGAATGTCATATGGTCATATGAAACCAAAATATTACTTTTTGGTAAAAACTCAACTCGTCGTGTTTGGAGGACAAAGAATGATGAGTTGCATCCAAAGAACACCATACCTACTGTGAAGCATGGGGGTGGAAACATCATGCTTTGGGGCTGTTTTTCTGCAAAGGGACCAGGACGACTGATCCGTGTAAAGGAAAGAATGAATGGGGCCATGTATCGTGAGATTTTGAGTGAAAACCTCCTTCCATCAGCAAGGGCATTGAAGATGAAATGTGGCTGGGTCTTTCAGCATGACAATGATCCCAAACACACTGCCCGGGAAACGAAGGAGTGGCTTCGTAAGAAGCATTTCAAGGTCCTGGAGTGGCCTAGCCAGTCTCCAGATCTCAACCCCATAGAAAATCTTTGGAGGGAGTTGAAAGTCCGTGTTGCCCAGCGACAGCCCCAAAACATCACTGCTCTAGAGGAGATATGCATGGAGGAATGGGCCAAAATACCAGCAACAGTGTGTGAAAACCTTGTGAAGAATTACAGAAAACGTTTGACCTGTGTCATTGCCAACAAAGGGTATATAACAAAGTATTGAGAAACTTTTGTTATTGACCAAATAGTTATTTTCCACCATAATTTGCAAATAAATTCATTAAAAATCCTACAATGTGATTTTCTGGATTTTTTTTTCTCATTTTGTCTGTCATAGTTGACGTGTACTTACGATGAAAATTACAGGCCTCTCTCATCTTTTTAAGTGGGGGAACTTGCACAATTGGTGGCTGACTAAATACTTTTTTCCCCCACTGTATATGCAACCAATAAGATTTGATTTGATCTGTATGTGTGTGTGTGTTGCGGCACTAGCAGGGTTGCTGCATGTCTTTGGTAGGCTGTACCCACATCAGACTCTAATTGGAAATTCAACCTGTGCAGCCGAGCAGAAATGTTCCCTAGTCAGCACCTAGCTTTGTTTTCATTAACACACACACATATAGACACACACACACACACACACACTCCTGTCTCTCACCTTTGTTTTCAATAAGGTGGTGGGGAACAAAACAATCTTAATGCTCTCCTCAAGCCATGTTATCAAGGAACGCAGAGCTAAGCCTCTTCCTGGTGTACAGAACCCAGTAACCCTGCTTACACACACTCACATACGGACACACACTCACACATACGGACACACACACTCACACATACTTTACACCTGCTCACACACACACACACACACACACACACACACACACACACACACACACACACACACACACACACTATTCATTTTCTCTGGAGTGTGTGAGTGACATACTCATTCTGTTCGGCGCGCTCTCTCAGAGACAGTATCAGAGCAGTGTTCCACACCACTGCCTTTTGTAGATTACACTCATTCTCCTAGAACACCCCTACACGCACACACGCCCCCTGCCCTGTTGTACAACATTAGGACAGTACAGGGTCTGTCAGCTCGGTGAATCTATGGAGCATAAAGCTGCTGTCTCGACAGCCAGGTCACTCACGATCCAAGGCGAAATTCGACATCTGTCCAGGTACCCTGGATGTCGGGAGATGGCTTAAAAAACGCCCACTAGGGGCAACGGTGAGCGCTATTACCAATAGTAGGGTGTTGTGGCCGTAAGCCGAAGCTCCGGCTCTGAGGGTCTTGTGTTCATTTGACTTTTAGAGAAACTTCGAAATGTGATGTTTGGACAAACATCGGAATATGAAGTCAAATTGGTAAAACCCTGAGATCTTGTTGGTCTCAATGCATCATTTCTCACTCTCTGATAGGCTAGCTGGAGCCCCCGCCACAGCACTTACACCCATCCTCTCATATCTACATGATGTGGTATTAGGGTTGATAACTGCTACTGTAGAAGCTGTTCCGTCTGTTTCCAATGGTGTCCTGATTTAGCCTTTGCACGCATGCTCACACACACACACAACCGTACACACACGTACGCATGCGCACACACACACACATACAGTATGCTGCCCATAGGGCCTAGTCTGACTGCTTTGCTTGCTAGCACGCTAACCAACACTCCAGGAAAAGCCTATTGCTTGCTAGCACGCTAACCAACACTCCAGGAAAAGTCTGCCTACACAGACACACTACACATGGATTAGAGATCTTACTGTCTGTGACGCACACACACACACACACACACACACCTAGCAGACACCAACCCCGTCTCTTCCTTATTCTTTTTCTGTTATGTCTTCTTTCTTTGATTCTGCAACTGATAATGCTTAAGTGCTAGGAAAATGCATTCTCTATATGGTCAAAACACAAAACCAATCAATTGAACCACTTACATGAAACAATCAAGATTAGTTTTCTTGAACAATTGTTTATTGATTATCAATGTCATTTAATATTCTCTCCCACCTACAACCCTCCCCCTCTCTATTCACCCCTCCCCTGTCTATTCACCCCTCCCCTCTCTATTCACCCCTCCCCTCTCTATTCACCCCTCCCCTCTCTATTTACCCCTCCCCCCTCTATTCACCCCTCGCCTCTTTATTCACCCCTCCCCTCTCTATTCACCCCTCCCCTGTCTATTCACCCCTCGCCTCTCTATTCACCCCTCCCCTCTCTATTCACCCCTCCCCTCTCTATTCACCCCTCCCCTCTCTATTCACCCCTCCCCCCTCTATTTACCCCTCCCCCCTCTATTTACCCCTCCCCCCTCTATTCACCCCTCGCCTCTTTATTCACCCCTCCCCTCTCTATTCACCCCTCCCCTCTCTATTCACCCCTCCCCTCTCTATTCACCCCTCCCCTCTCTATTCACCCCTCCCCTCTCTATTCACCCCTCCCCTCTCTATTCAACCCTCACCTCTCTATTTACCCCTCCCCTCTCTATTTACCCCTCCCCTTCTCATTCAGTTCCATTAATTTACATTCAGATGCTTTGTTGAAATAAAACAATGTTGCCAATATAGTTAATGCAAAGGTATTAACTGTAAATACAAATTGCAATCAGCAATCAATGATGTTCTCTCCTCCGCTTCTCCCTCCCTCCCTCTCTCCCCCATAGTTGACCTGGACCGTCTGTATGATGACGTGAAGCGCTACAGCTGTACACCTCGGAACTACTCTGTCAACCTGAGGGAGGAGCTGAGGGCCACCAACGCCGTGTTCTTCCCACGATGCCTACTGGTGCAGCGCTGTGGGGGGAACTGTGCCTGTGGGACGGACAGCTGGAACGGCTGTACCTGCAGCCCGGCCAAGACCAGTGACAAACTACACGAGGTACATACACCATGCCCTGTTATGTAGCATTAGGAACGGCTGTGGTACGGATGTACCTGACAGACTGTAGGCCTAGCACTACATCAACAATCAGACAGCACTGCAGTACCAGTCTATCTCTCCCTCCTTTTCACCTCTTCTGTCGTCTCTCTCTCTCTTCTGTCATGGAAACGTTGTCTGGAAGCATCTGCCTCTGTTTATGCTGCAGGGGTTTGGGTTTGTTCGGTGTGGTAGTCATTTCCTGTCTCCTATCTGTAGCCTCCCTCTAACACGTTGACCAAATAAGATTAAGATCATATTATTTGTCAATTGTACACAAGGTCCAAACCGAAATTTGACTTCTACTTTATCCCAACCCCTCTGAAAGACACATGTACATATAGAGGTTGGAGCAGGGGACTGTTACATACAGTTGAAGTCGGAAGTTTACATACACCTTAGCCAAATACATTTAAACTCAGTTTTTCACAATTCTTGACATTTAATCCTAGTAAAAATTCCCTATCTTAGGTCAGTAAAGATCACCACTTTATTTTAAGAATGTGAAATGTCAGAATAATAGTAGAGAGAATGATTTATTTCATCACATTCCCAGTGGTTCAGAAGTTTACATACACTCAATTAGTATTTGGTAGCATTGCCTTTCAATTGTTTAACTTGGGTCAAACGTTTCGGGTAGCCTTCCACAAGCTTCCCACAATAAGTTGGGTGAATTTTGGCCCATTCCTCCTGACAGAGCTGGTGTAACTGAGTCAGGTTTGTAGGCCTCCTTGCTCGCACACGCTTTTTCAGTTCTGCCCACACATTTTCTATAGGATTGAGGTCATGGCTTTGTGATGGCCACTCCAATACCTTGACTTTGTTGTCCTTAAACCATTTTGCCACAATTTTGGAAATATGCTTGGGGTCATTGTCCATTTGGAAGACCCATTTGCGACCAAGCTTTAACTTCCTGACTGATGCCTTGAGATGTTGCTTCAATATATCCACATAGTTTTCCTTCCTCATGATGCCATCTATTTTGTGATGTGAACCAGTCCCTCCTGCAGCAAAGCACCCCCACAGCATCATGCTACCACCCCCGTGCTTCACGGTTGGGATGGTGTTCTTCGGCTTGCAAGAACCCCCTTTTTCCTCCAAACATAACTATGGTCATTATGGCCAAACAGTTCTATTTTTGTTTCATCAGACCAGAGGACATTTCTCAAAAAAGTACGATATTTCTCCCCATGTGCAGTTGCAAACCGTAGTCTGGCTTTTTTATGACGGTTTTGGAGCAGTGGCTTCTTCCTTGCTGAGCAGCCTTTCAGGTTATGTCGATATAGGACTTGTTTTACTGTGGATATAGATACTTTTGTACCTGTTTCCTCCAGCATCTTCACAAGGTCCTTTGCTGTTGTTCTGGGATTGATTTACGTTCATCTCAAGGAGACAGAATGTGTCTCCTTCCTGAGCGGTATGACGGCTGCGTGGTCCCATGGTGTTGATACATGCATACTATTGTTTGTACCGATGAACGTGGTACCTTCAGGCGTTTGGAAATTGCTCCCAAGGATGAACCAGACTTGTGGAGGTAAAAAAATAAAATAATCTGAGGTCTTGGCTGATTTCTTTAGATTTTCCCATGATGTCAAACAAAGAGGCACTGATTTTGAAGGTAGGCATTGAAATACATCCATAGGTACACCTCCAATTGACTCAAATTATGTCAATTAGCCTATCAGAAGCTTCTAAAGCCATGACATAATTTTCTGGAATTTTCCAAGCTGTTTAATCGCACAGTCAACTTAGTGTATGTAAACTTCTGACCCACTGGAATTGTGATACAGTGAATTATAAATTAAATAATCTATCTCTAAACAATTGTTGGTAAAATTACTTGCACAAAGTAGATGTACTAACCGACTTGCCAAAACTATAGTTTGTTAACAAGACATTTGTGGAGTGGTTGAAAAACGAAGTTTTAATGACTCCAACCTAAGTGTATGTAAACTTCCGACTTCAACTGTACATATAGAGGTTGGAGCAGGGGACTGTTACATTTGGAGAGGTTGGAGCAGGGGACTGTTACATACATATAACGGCTGGAGAGGTTGGAACAGGGGACTGTTACATACATATAACGGCTGGAGAGGTTGGAACAGGGGGCTGCCACACTGGAAGCCAGTGGAGCAGGTGTTGTGGGGGTTTAGTGCCTTGCACAAGGGCATAACGGGCAGCAATGGCATTTAGGATTTGATACCAGCAACCCTCCGGTTGCCAGCTCACATCCCAATAGATTTTTCCAGTCAAACCCCAGATTCAAAATGGCAACACTCCGGTTGATGGCTCTCCTCGCTAACCGCTAGGGGTAACAGAACCCTCCTCCCCAGTGTGTGTGTGTGAGAACAGACTGTGAATATAGCTGTTATGAGGTTTGATACAGGAGGGAGGGAGGGAGGGAGGGGATAGCTATTAGACGGGGGATAACTATTAGACGGGGATAACTATTAGATAGGGGATAATTATTAGACGGGATAACTATTAGACAGGGGATAGCTATTAGACAGGGGATAGCTATTAGACGGGGGATAGCTATTAGACGGGGGATAACTATTAGACAAGATGTTAGCAAGCCAACATGCATCTCATTGTTTTCCATTGAAGTCATTTTCTCCCCTCTCCTCTCCTTGCCCCTCCCCTCCCCTCTCCTCTCCTTGCCCCTCCCCTCTCCTCTCCTTGCCATCTCCCCTCTCCTCTCCTTGCCATCTCCCCCACCTCTCTTGTATTTTTTCCTCTCTCACTTCTCCTCCCCCCTCTCCTCTTCTCCATCACGCCCCTCTAGGTGTTGAAGTATGCTCCTGAGGTGGGAGGTTATTTGCGACGTCAGACAGCTCGTGTCCGCTGGGCCCTAGAGGAGGTCCACTTGACGCACCACGAGCGCTGCGACTGTGTTTGTCCCTCCAGACCACCCCGCTGAGAGACAATGGGACAAGGGGACACAGCTCTGGGACTAACTGCTGTTTATATCTCCATCTCTCGCTCTCTCGCTCTCTCTCTCGCTCCACTGCCATCCATCCACATACCAACCTGTTACAAACGTAGTCACCCACAACCATCCATACTCCTGGTCATGCTTCCACCCAGCCAAACCCCAAATGTACCCCACCATCTCCACTACCAGCTCATTACCCCCCACCCACCGTCCCAAGCCCCCAACATGGCTAATCCACTGAGGTATTGATGAAGGGCTGTTGAAGGGTTAATGTGTGTATCACAAGAGGTTGGTGGCAACTTAATTGGGGAGGACGGGCTCGTGTTAATGGCTGGAGCGGAATAGATGGAATGGTATGAAATACATGGACATCATGTGTTTGATGCCATTCCAGCCATTATTATGAGCCGTCCTCCCCTCAGCAGCATCCACTGGTGTGTATGTCCGTATGTGTTCATACAGTATCTATGCCTGTGTTATTTTTCATGTTCATATTTGAACATCCTTTTCCTGCAACCGTTTTTGCTCTGTACAATCGATGTGAAATGAGTTCCAGGGAAGGATAGAGAGGAAAACATCACAACCACACACAAAACCATTCCAGCAGACCCAAGGTCTTCATTCCACCCTAAAGACAACATTATTTATTTGAAATTCTTTGCTTTTCCTGTGAAGTTCTGCTTTGTTCTGTGATGCTGTTCTTTTTCTTGTCCTCCTTCATTTGTCAGATGAAGGGATGAGATGGAGGGATACAGAGCCAGGCCGAGTTAAAAACATTCTGTTTTTATTCCTCTCCACAAATATTCCCCCCCATCTCCCCTACTCCGGCAGATGAAAGACGAATGTGTTTGGACCGGAACGTTTCGACGTTCCGATCATACCAACAGCCAAACCAGAAGTGTTTCCATCGTGGAGAATCTGAATTGTTCATCCCAAACGAAGAGCAAGGTCATTGTTCATCCCAAACGAAGAGCAAGATCATTGTTCATCCCAAACGAAGAGCAAGATCATTGTTCATCCCAAACGAAGAGCAAGGTCATTGTTCATCCCAAACGAAGAGCAAGATCATTGTTCATCCCAAACGAAGAGCAAGATCATTGTTCATCCCAAACGAAGAGCAAGATCATTGTTCATCCCAAACGAAGAGCAAGATCATTGTTCATCCCAAACGAAGAGCAAGGTCATTGTTCATCCCAAACGAAGAGAAAGATTGTTCACCCCAGGGGGAAGGGTTGAGTATGTGGTTGGAATTTGTGTAATGTTTTATATCTGCAATATTTGCAGGCCTTGTGTCTGTACTGCACTATACCATGGTTGTTAGATCTATTTCGGTTTGGACCTTGAGTTGTGTAGTCTTAATGAACAAATTCTTCAATCAATTAATCCCCAAACATAATCCACGAGTCATCATAATCTTCTGCATTCTAGGTGTGTGTGTTTTTGTGAGGGAATGAATGTGAGAGAGACTGTGTATCTGTGATCATGGGTGTGTGTGTGTGTGTGTGTGTATCTGTGTGTGAGAGAGGGCGTATCAAAGACCTTGAAACATTCTCAGAACACAAGATCAGTCAATCCCTCCCCATCTCCCTCACTGTGATATAGAAACAACAAAGATCTTCCTGCTTCCCCTCTAGGCTTCATAAAGGTCCACTCACATTACACTGGGGAGCTGGCCTCAGCCCCAACCATCAAGTCCCCAGCCATACAGACTGAAGCTCTATTAATACAAACTAAAAAGCAAAGCAGGGCACTGAGAGATGGAGAGATGGAGGGGGGAGGGGGGGACTTTTACACACCCTCATCAACAGCTAGCTATTTAATAATTCTGCTCACCATATAAGTTGGTTGTAAAAAAAGAAAAGGCGTTGATTAACCATTATGACAGATGCAGTTTCTGACGTATTGTTTACAACCAACTTATATGGTGAGCAGAATTATTAAATAGCCAGCTGTTGATGAGGGTGTGTGTGTCACGGTTATCGGCTGGCTGAAGAGTGATCTGAAACACATTGGGAGAGCCTTTTAGTGCAGAAACATGCACTGGTGAAATACGATGCGCGTGCATGTGGTTATGTGTGACAGTCAGGCTCCAAGAGATTAGACATAGATGACCGTTTTTTTACCCTGTCTCAGTCGTGTTCACACACACACACACACGTGAACCATAGATCATGTTTTCTTTCCATTTGATTTCAAATGGCCCCTTCACATTTTACTTCCTGAGTTCTTTGTTTTGGTTTGATGTCCTTTCCCATGTTCATGTTGTTCTGATTCCTTCTGTGACTGTTCTCATTGGGTATGTCAGTGTCACTGCAGACAGATATAGACTGAGCACAATGGATAATACATAGCTTACTGTATGCTAGTCTCTCCTTCACCTAATGCTGCAGTCTCTGCAAGACATATTTATTCAGTTAGGCGTGTGTGCGTGCGTGTGTGTGTACATCCTCTGGCGCTGCCAGTTTTATCAGCACATTCCTTTGTCCTCGGGTTCTAAGTGACATTCCACTCTGTTTTGTGTTCAAATAACCGGTTTGTTAATTTCTGTTTTTGTTGTTGTTTTGAATGTTTATAATGCAGCCTTCAAGAAGAAATGCAGAAGAGCAGTAATGTGACAGCTTTTAGTTTGATCAAAACAACTGTCAGGGGCCTGAATGCCTTTGTCTGATCCCTGACATCGCAGTATGCTTTAGTGATTAATTTATTGTGTTTCTGTTTTATTAAAGATATCTGCTGGTTGTGTTTTGATAAATAAAGTTTTTCACGCATAAAATGTTTCCGAATGTAGAACTTTTCACTGTAAAACACAGCAGGGGGAGAGTTATTCACAAAACCATCACCATAACAATACTGATCTGAAAGAATCAGACCGCTGGTAGACATCTCCACCTTTACCTGACAGATACCGTTTCTGACGGATTGTTTACAACCAACTTATCTGGGGTCGACCACTTCAGGAGATACATTTAAAGGGATTTTCTATGTGGACTTTTCCATTCATAACTGAATTGAAACGGAACTGAGCCCAACCCATGACCTTGGAGTAGAAGTGTTGTGTATGTTTGGTTATTGGTATGAGATTCTTTCACCTCTCCACTTTCATTTTCTCTCACACTACCACACACTAACATCGTGCTACACAGTCTGTAGCCATGGAAACCAATCCCCATGTTTAGAACTCAGTTGATGGACAGTTGAGGCTGATCGTAATGAAAAGATAATGGTATGTTTTGTCATAAAGGCAGTTGGAACTTGGATAGGTCATTCAGACTTTTGCTTTCTCTTTCTGTCTCGATCCCTCTCTTTGTCTATATCCCACTCGCTCTCTCTCTGATCAGCCCCATATTGGCAGGCATAGTCATTTTCAGAGATTCATTACAGATAGCCAGACAACACACACAGTGGTATACACTATCACACACACACAGTGGTATACACTAAAACTGGTAGTAGTGGGGCGTTAGCACAATGACATGCTAGCTGTTCCCATAGACTTCCAGTCATTGAGCCAACGACTATCCATTTAAAAGCGTGTCTCAGCAGAAATAATTTATATATATATTTTATTTTTTGCAGTGGTGGCAACAATTTAGCAGCGGTGGGCTATCGCCTGCTAAATAAATATAGGGGAAACACTAACTACTCACACACACACACACACAATGGTACACACAGAAACACACTCATACATACACTATCTCCAGGCCATCAGACTGTTGTTGACCAGCAATCACTAGCCGGCTACCTGCCCGGTACTCTGCCCTGCACCATGAGACTAAAGCTCCATGAATATAGAGTCATTGAACGCTGATCACCTCTTGCACTGTTTCTATACTGTTGTTTACTCACTGTGTATGTATCTACTGTATTCTCCACATAGTCCATCCTAACATACACTGAGTGTACAAAACATTAACAACACCTTCCTAATATACAGTTGCACCCCCTTTTGCACTGAGCACAGCCTCAATTCGTCGGGGTATGGACTCTACAAGGTGTCGAAAGCGTTCCACAGGGATGCTGGCCAATGTTACCACCAATGCTTCCCACAGTTGTGTCACGTTGGCTGGATGTCCTTTGGGTGGTGGACCATTATTGATACACACGGGAAACTGTTGAGTGTGAAAAACCCAGCAGGGTTGCAGTTCTTGACACACTTAAACCGGTGTGCCTGGCACCTACTACCATACCCTGTTCAAAGGCACTTAAATCTTTCATCTTGCCCATTCACCCTCTGAATGGCACACATACGCAATCCATGTCGCAATTGTCTCCAGGCTTAAAAATCATTCTTTAACCTGTCTTCTCCCCTTCATCTACACTGATTGAAGTGGATTTAACAAGTGACATCAATAAGGGATCATAGCTTTCACCTGGTTAGTCTATGTCATGGAAAGAGCAGGTGTTCATAATGTTTTGTACACTCAGTGTAGCTATTACTGTACATAACATTTTATTTTAGAAATTATACTGCCTATACACACCACGTGTTTATAATTGATCGTTCTGACATTTCTTGATTTCTTGTTTTGATCTTTTGATTATTTGTGTATTTGTATTGTATTTGCGAGACATTCTAATGGACTGTTGGCGCTAGTTACAAGCATTTCGCTGCAACTGCTATAACAGATCTGTGTACACAACCAATAAACTTTGATTTGATGCACTACTGAACAACATGCACAAGTCATAACTGCGTTCTGGCAAACCACTCATAGCTCAATAGCTCGTTTCATCACATTTTCTATTTGTGTGTGTGTATTCCTGTGGCATACATACATTCTATTCTGGGCCAGTAACTTATCAGTCGGTTCACTAATAGCAGCTCTCTCTTTCCGTGTGGTCCCGCCCTCATTGGGACCAGAGATGACACTGATGGAGACTTCCTGTCTCTGTGCTTGCCACGACAGCCAGTTCCTGTGTTGTTATCATTAGATGGCACCCTCTCCCCTGAAGCTAGCCCCGCCACGTGTTTATTCTAGGAAAGACAAACTCACACACTCATCCCAGCCCTCGCCCGCTTTTCTGCTTCCTTTATGTCTGTGTGCCCTCTGGGGACAAGAAAGAGAGGGAGAGAGAAAGGGAGAGATAAAGAGCGAGGGAGCATAAAAGGCAGAGAATGAGGGAGTGTAAGAAAGAGTACGGGGAAGAGAGAGGACATCCCTTTTTGTTTGCCGTCTTTCCTAGAATGCTGTTTCTGTCAGCAGCCTCTCATCTCTTTTCCAGAGGAGATGTAACACAACACAGTGTTAACTCTCATTGTCTAACGGAATTACACTTTAGTCAGCAGTGTGAGTCAGAGTTTACTAAAACACAGTGTACTCCTCTGCCTTGAGCGAGCCCTCAGCATCCTGCATGTGTTTTTGTGTACTTGCCTCTGTGACACAGACACCTTAGTAACCCTCTTCTCAGAACTTGGCTTAGGCATCATTCATTTGTTGGAGCAGATTAATACACACGCACAACCGCGCATGCACACACAAACACAAACACCTGCAGATTGGTAAGTGAGTAGCATGGCCTCTGCAGAAACTTACCTCAAGTCATTCTCAGACCCATGTTTCTCATCCCTTATCTGGACAGTTCACCTCCTGCTGTTACCATGGAAACACAGAAAATAAAAATGGGGGAAAACCTCTGACTCTCTAACCCCACTTTCGCTCCATCCTCCCATTTTCTCTCCCTCCTCCGTCATTTCAGAATCTCTTCCCTCTTTATTTATCGCCATTTATCTTAATCTCTTCTCTCTGATCTTGTCCCTACCGTCCCTCAAGTCTCTGCTGCCTTGGGTTCCTGGATTTACCTTGGACACGTTAAGTGGAGTGTGTGTGTCTGCACGCACTTTCTAGCTAAAGCTGTTATGGTGTTCTGTAAGGTTAATGTATTTATGCACTAGCGAGTTCGCTATGTTACACACCCATATCTCATAGTACAAGTCCCATTCTGTTAGTGTTGCGTTGCAGTTTGAGTTAGCTATGTGTATCTGTAGCCAAGGGTTTGGCCAGACTCCAAAGTAATTGTTGCAGAAATCCATCGCTTAATGCCAAGTATTAAAAGCCCAGGGACCGAGGAAGCTGGTAACAGATAATTGTAGTGGACAGCATTTAGGGAGAGAGAGTGAGAGAGAGGTAGGCATCATTGGGAAAGAGCTGGTAAGTAACCATTAATGTAAGGTCTACTACATGTGTTGTATTCGGCACATATGACAAATACAATTTAATTTGAAAGAGTAAGGGATGGGAAGGAGAGTGAGGTAGTGAGGGATGGTAGTGAGGAAGAGAGGAGGGAGGAAGAGAGAGGGATGGGAGGGAGGAAGAGAGAGGGATGGGAGGGAGGGAGGAAGAGAGAGGGAGGGAGGAAGAGAGAGGGATGGGAGGGAGGGAGGAAGAGAGAGAGGGATGGGAGGGAGGAAGAGAGATGGATGGGAGGGAGGAAGAGAGATGGATGGGAGGGAGGAAGAGAGATTGATGGGAGGGAGGAAGTGGGAGGGATGAGAGAGGGATGGGAGTGAGGAAGAGGGTGGGAGGAAGAGAGGAAGGAGTGAGGAAGAGAGGGAGGAAGAGAAGAGGGAGGGATGAGAGGAGGAAGTGGGAGGGATGAGAGTGAGGGATGGGAGTGAGGAAGAGGGTGGGAGGGAGAGAGGAGGGATGAGAGGGAGGGAGGGAGGAAGAGGGATGGGAGGAAGAGGGAGGGAGGGAGGGAGGAAGAGGGATGGGAGGGAGGGAGGGAGGAAGTGGGAGGGAGGAAGAGAAGAGGGATGAGAGTGAGGGATGGGAGGGAGGAAGAGGGATGAGAGGGAGGGAGGGAGGGAGGGAGGAAGAGGGATGGGAGGGAGGGAGGAAGTGGGAGGGAGGAAGAGAAGAGGGATGAGAGTGAGGGATGGGAGGGAGGGATGAAGTGGGAGGGAGGAAGAGAAGAGGGATGGGAGGGAGGAAGTGGGAGGTAGGAAGAGAAGAGGGGTGAGAGTGAGGAAGAGGGATGGGAGAGAGGGATGGGAGGGAGGAAGAGAAGAGGGATGGGAGGGAGGGAGGGAGGAAGTGGGAGGGAGGAAGAGAAGAGGGGTGAGAGTGAGGGATGGGAGGGAGGGAGGAAGTGGGAGGGAGGAAGAGAAGAGGGATGGGAGGGAGGAAGAGAGAGGGATGGGAGGGAGAGAGGGATGGGAGGAAGAGAGATGGATGTGAGGGAGGAAGTGGGAGGGAGGAAGAGAAGAGGGATGAGAGGGAGGAAGAGAAGAGGGATGAGTGTGAGGGATGGGAGTGAGGGGGAGGGAGGAAGAGAAGAGGGATGAGAGTGAGGAAGAGAGAGGGATAAGAGGGAGGAAGTGAGAGGGAGGGATGAGAGGAGGAAGAGGGAGGGGAGGGAGGGATGAGAGTGAGGAGGGATGGGAGGAAGAGAGAGGGATGGGAGGGTGGAAGAGAGGGGGAGGGAGGGATGAGAGTGAGGAGGGATGGGAGGAAGAGAGGGATGGGAGGGAGGAAGAGAGAGGGATGGGAGGGAGGAAGAGAGAGGGATGGGAGGAAGAGAGATGGATGTGAGGAGGAAGTGGGAGGGAGGAAGAGAAGAGGGATGAGAGGGAGGAAGAGAAGAGGGATGAGAGGGAGGAAGAGAAGAGGGATGAGAGGGAGGAAGAGAAGAGGGATGAGAGGGAGGAAGAGAAGAGGGATGAGTGTGAGGGATGGGAGTGAGGAAGAGGGTGGGAGGGAGGAAGAGAAGAGGGATGAGAGTGAGGAAGAGAGAGGGATGAGAGTGAGGAAGAGAGAGGGATAAGAGGGAGGAAGTGAGAGGGAGGGATGAGAGGAGAAAGAGGGAGGGGAGGGAGGGAGGGATGAGAGTGGAGGAATGGGAGGATGGGAGGGAGGAAGAGAAGAGGGATGAGAGTGAGGAAGAGGGATGGGAGGGAGGGAGGGAGGGAAGAAGAGAGAGGGATGGGAGGGAGGAAGAGAGAGGGATGTAAGGGAGGAAGAGAGATGGATGGGAGGAAGGAAGAGAGATGGATAAGAGAGAGGGATGGGAGGGAGGAAGAGAAGAGGGATGGGAGTGAGGAAGAGAGGGATGGGAGTGAGGAAGAGAGGAGGGATGGGAGGGAGGAAGAGGAGGGATGAGAGGAGGAAGAGGAGGGAATGGGAGGGAGGGAGGAAGAGGGAGGGATGAGGGGGGAAGAGAAGAGGGATGAGAGTGAGAAAGAGAGAGAGAGGGATGGGAGGGAGGGTGGAAGTGGGAGGGAGAAAGAGAGATGGATGGGAGGGAGGAAGGAGGGATGGGAGGGAGGAAGAGGGAGGGGAGGGGAGGGAGGAAGTGGGAGGGAGGAAGAGAAGAGGGATGAGAGTGAGGAAGGGTGGGAGGAAGAGAAGAGGGATGATAGTGAGGAAGAGAGAGGGAAGAGAGAGGGATGGGAGGGAGGAAGAGGGAGGGATGGGAGTGAGAGGGATGGGAGGGAGGAAGTGGGAGGGAGGAAGAGAAGAAGGATGAGAGTGAGGAAGAGAGAGGGATGGGAGGGAGGAAGAGAGATGGATGGGAGGGAGGAAGAGATGGATGGGAGGGAGGAAGTGGGAGGGAGGAAGTGGGGGGATGAGAGTGAGGGATGGGAGTGAGGAAGAGGGTAAGAGGGAGGAAGAGAGAAGGGATGAGAGTGAGGAAGAGAGAGGGATGGGAGGGAGGAAGAGAGGAGGGAGGAAGTGAGGAAGAGAGGAGGAAGAGGAAGGGATGAGAGGAGCAAGTGGGAGGGAGGAATTGGGAGGGATGAGAGAGGGATGGGAGTGAGGAAGAGGGTGGGAGGAAGAGAGAAGGGATGAGAGTGAGGAAGAGAGAGGGATGGGAGGGAGGAGGAAGAGGGATGAGAGTGAGGAAGAGGGATGAGAGTGAGGAAGAGAGATGGATGGGAGGGAGGAAGAGGGATGAGAGTGAGGAAGAGGGATGAGAGTGAGGAAGGAGATGGATGGGAGGGAGGAAGAGAGATGGATGAGAGGGATGGGAGGGAGGAAGTGGGAGGGAGGAAGAGAAGAGGGATGAGAGGGAGGAAGAGGGATGGGAGGAAGTGGGAGGGAGGAAGAGAAGAGGGATGGGAGGGAGGAAGAGGGATAGGAGGGAGGAAGAGGGATAGGAGGGAGGAAGAGAAAGAGAGGGATGGATGGGAGGGAGGGAGGGAGGGATGGGAGGGAGGAGGAGAGAGGGATGGGAGGGAGGAAGAGAGAGAGAGGGATGGGAGGGAGGGAGGGATGGGTGGGAGGAAGTGGGAGGGAGGAAGAGATGAGGAGTGAGAAAGAGGGATGGATGGGAGGGAGGGGGGGATGGGAGGGAGGGGTGGAGGAAGAGAGATGGATGGTAGGGAGGGGGGGGGAGGGAGAGGGATGGGAGGGAGGAAGAGGGATGAGAGTGAGGAAGAGAGAGGGATGGGAGGGAGGAAGAGAGGGATGGGAGGGAGGAAGAGAGATGGATGGGGGGGATGGGAGGGAGGGGTGGAGGAAGAGAGATGGATGGTAGGGAGGGGGGGGGAGGGAGAGGGATGGGAGGGAGGAAGAGGGATGAGAGTGAGGAAGAGAGAGGGATGGGAGGGAGGAAGAGAGGGATGGGAGGGAGGAAGAGAGATGGATGGGAGGGATGTGAGGGAGGAAAAGGGAGGGGGGAGTGAGGGAGAGGGGGATGGGAGGGAGGAAGAGAGGAGGGATAAGAGGGAGGAAATGGGAGGGAGGAAGAGAGGAGGAAGAGGGAGGGATGAGAGGAGGAAGAGGGAGGGATGGTTGGGAGGGAGGAAGAGAAGAGGGCTGAGAGTGAGGAAGAGAGAGGGATGGTAGGGAGGAAGAGAGATGGATGGGAGGGAGAGGGATGGGAGGGAGGAAGAGGGATGGGAGGGAGGAAGAGGGATGGGAGGGAGGAAGAGGGATGGATGGGAGGGAGGAAGAGGGATGGATGAGATGGATGGGAGGGAGGGAGGAAGAGGGAGGGATGGGAGTGAGGGAGAGGAATGGGAGGGAGGAAGTGGGAGGGAGGAAGAGAAGAGGGATGAGAGTTAGGAAGAGGGATGGGAGGGAGGGAGGGAGGGATGGGAGGGTGGAAGAGAGAGGGATGGGAGGGTGGAAGAGGGATGGATGGGAGGGAGGAAGAGAGATGGATGGGAGGAGGGAGAGGGATGGGAGGAAGAGGGATGGGAAGGAGGGAGGGATGGGAGGAAGGAAGAGAGAGGGATGGGAGGGAGGGAGAGAGGGATGGGAGGGAGGAAGAGGGATGGGAGGGAGGGAGAGGGATGGGAGGGAGTTAGAGAAGAGTGATGGGAGGGAGGAAGAGAGATGGATGGGAGGGAGGAAGAGAGATGGATGGGAGGGAGGAAGAGAGATGGATGGGAGGGAGGAAGAGGGGGAGGAAGAGGGGGAGGAAGAGGGAGGGATGGGAGAGAGGGATGGGAGTGAGGAAGTGGGAGGGAGGAAGAGAGAGGGATGAGAGTGAGGAAGAGAGAGGGATGAGAGGGAGGAAGAGAGAGGGAGGAAGAGAGAGGGAAGGGTGGGAGGAAGAGAGAGGGATGGGAGGGAGGAAGAGAGATGAATGGGAGGGAGGAAGAGAGATGGATGGGAGGGAGGAAGAGGGATGGGAGGGAGGAAGAGAAGAGGGATGGGAGGGAGGAAGAGAGAGGGATGAGAGGGAGGAAGAGAGAGGGATGTGAGGGAGGAAGAGAGAGGGATGGGAGGGGGAAGAGAGATGGATGGGAGGGAGGAAGTGGGAGGGAGGAAGAGAAGAGGGATGAGTGAGGGATGGGAGTGAGGAAGAGGGTGGGAGGAAGAGAGGAAGGAAGGAGGAAGAGAGAAGGGATGAGAGGGAGGAAGTGGGAGGGAGGAAGAGGGATGAGAGTGAGGGATGGGAGTGAGGAAGAGGGTGGGAGGAAGAGAGGAAGGAAGGAGGAAGAGAGAAGGGATGGGAGGGAGGAAGAGAGATGGATGGGAGGGAGGAAGAGAGATGAATGGGAGGGAGGAAGAGAGATGGATGGAGGGAGGAAGAGGGATGGGAGGGAGGAAGAGAAGAGGGATGAGAGGGAGGAAGAGAGGGTTTTGGAGAGAGGAAGAGAGGGATAGTAGTTTAAGAAGTGACAGGACTTCAGGACTTCAGGAAACCACAGAAATAGATGAGAATATTTTGAATGTATTCTATCTCTCTCTCTCTTATCCTCTATCTCTCTCTTCCTCATCCTCTCTCTCTCCCTCCTCCTCTCTCTCTCTCTCCCTTTTTATCTCTCTCTCTCTCCTCTTTCTCCTTCCCTCCTCCTCTTTCTCCCTCCTCCTCTCTCTCCCTCATCCTCTCTCCTCCTCATCCTCTCTCCTCCTCATCCTCTCTCCTCCTCCTCTCTCTCTCTCTCTCTCTCTCATCCTCTCTCCTCTCTCTCTCTCTCCTCATCTCTCTCCTTCCCTCCTCCTCTTTCTCCTTCCCTCCTCCTCTTTCTCCTTCCCTCCTCCTCTTTCTCCTTCCCTCCTCCTCTCTCTCCCTCATCCTCTCTCCTCCTCTCTCTCTCTCTCTCTCTCCTCATCTCTCTCCTTATCTCTCTCTCCTTCCCTCCTCCTCATCTCTCTCCTTCCCTCCTCCTCATCTCTCTCCTTCCCTCCTGCTCATCTCTCTCCTTCCCTCCTCCTCCTCTCTCTCTCCCTCCTCCTCTTTCTCCTTCCCTCCTCCTCTCTCTCGCTCTCCTCTCTCCCCCTCATGCTATATATCTCTTTCTCTACATTATAGAACAGCTTTAATCTGGGTATGAATATTCAATTAGCACTATTAAATAATAGAGGCAGTGGTATGTATGAATCTAAAGCTGGGTTTCTAAGAGGCTCACATGGAGTTAAGGAGAACAGGACAAAGAGCCTGGAGCACCGGTCATGGAGTTGGTTTAATTTGATGAAGTGATTCAGCTTTGTGTGTGTGCGTTAAAGCTGTTCTGGTGGCGTAGCGACCTCCACTCATCTGAGACTCAGGGACGATTCAATTACCTGAATTACCTGACGCTTTGCCTTAAAGATTACACAGACACACACTAAAAAGCTGAACACTACACACACACACACACACACCCCAGTGTTGCGTTTAAAGAGATTAAAAGCTTTGCTTTATGAGTGACAATCTCTAATCTAGT